>NC_088422.1:32854792-32919792 GCF_034236695.1 Oncorhynchus nerka | reverse complement strand
CTATCAATAATAGGCCTCACACTCTTAAAGATGCTACTGTAACATATTGTGTGATGAATGTTCATCTTCTGGTGCTATGGTGCTCATCTGTGGACTCTCATCAAGATTTGTGAAGTGTGGCTGCAGTGGTATAGCCAGCCCCAGCCTGGTCTCATAGGCTATAGGTAACATAGTAAATGTTTTTCCGGAACACTCAAATTAGTATGATATGTGAGGTTTGGCGGTTACATAAGACAGATGGTTAAGGCAAAAATGAAAGTAGTCTTTGGTTGGATGGGTGGGCGTATAACTCGAACGTCTAGCAATCCGAAGGTTGCGAGTCCAAATCTCATCATGGACAATTTGAGGTAAATAGCAACTTTTCAACTACTTACTACTTTTTAGCTACAGTTGAAGTTGGAAGTTTACATACACTTTAGCCAAATATATTTAAACTCAGTTTCTCACAATTTCTGACATTTAAGCCTAGTAAAAATACCCTGTCTTAGCTCAGTTAAGATCACCACTTTATTTTAAGAATGTGAAATGTCAGAATAATAGTAGAGATAATGATTTATTTCAGCTTTTATGTCTTTCATCACATTCCCAGTGGGTCAGAAGTTTACATACACTCAATTAGTATTTGGTAGCATTGCCTTTAACCTCATAGTCCGCCCCATCCCGCATGCGGTATCGTTACTACAGCCTCAAGCTCATTACCATAACGCAACGTTAGCGATTTCTAAAAATCGCAAATGAAATGAAATAAATATGCCTGCTCTCAAGCTTAATCCTTTTCTTAACAATCCTGTCGTCTCAGATTTTCAAAATATGCTTTAGAACCAGAGAAAATCAATAATTTGTGTAAGAGTGGTGATAGCTAGCTTAGCATTTAGCGTTAGCATTTAGCACGCAACATATTCACAAAAACCAGCCAAGGAATCAAATAAAATAATTTACCTTTGAAGAACTTCAGATGTTTCAATGAGGAGACTCTCAGTTACATAGCAGATGTCCAGTTTTTCCTGAAAGATTCTTGTGTAGGACACATCGTTCCCTTTTGTTACTATGCATTTGGCTACCGAAACTAACCGAAAATTCAGTCACCTACACGTCGAACTTTTTTCCGAATTAACTCCATAATATCGACTGAAACATGGAAAACGTTGTTTGAATCAATCCTGAAGGTGGTTTCTCATATATCTCTCCATTGAAAGCACCGTCCTTGAAGCCTGCTTTGTTGTCTGATTCGAATGGAAAAACACTGGGAGCTGACTTTTGCGCACCAAATGCCACGCAGACACCAAGCGGGACACTTGGCAATTGTAGTCTCTTATGGTCAATCTTCCAATGATATGCCTACAAATACGTCACAATGCTGCAGAGACCTTGGGGAAACAAGATAAAGTGTCCGTTGATTCCTGTCGCATTCACAGCCATATAAGGCGATCATGGAAAACGTAGCCTCAAAAATCCTGTTCATTTCCTGGTCGGTCATACATCTTGGTTTTGCCCGAAGCATTTGTTCTAAGGGACTCACAGTGAAAATCTTTGCAGTTCTGGATACGTAAGAGTCTCTTCTTTCCAAAACTATCAATTGCAAGCATATTCGAGCATCTTTTCGTGACAAAATATTGCGCTTAAAACGGGCACGTCTTTTTATCCAAAAATGAAATACTGCCCCTAGAGTACTAACAGGTTAAATTGTTTAACTTGGGTCAAACGTTTCAGGTAGCCTTCCACAAGCTACCCACAATAAATTGGGTGAATTTTTTCTCCATTCCTCCTGACAGAGCTGGTGTAACTGAGTCAGGTGGGTAGGCCTCCTTGCTCGCACATGCTTTTTAAGTTCTGCCCCCAAATGTTCTATAGGATTGAGGTCATGGCTTTGTGATGGCCACTCCAATACCTTGACTTTGTTGTCCTTAAGCCATTTTTCCACAACTTTGGAAGTATGCTTGCGGTCATTGTCCATTTGGAAGACCCATTTGCGACCAAGCTTTAACTTCCTGACTGATGTCTTGAGATGTTGCTTCAATATTTCCTCATAATTTTCTTTCCTCATGATGCCATCTATTTTGTGAAGTGCACCAGTCCCTCCTAAAGCAAAGCACCCCCACAACATGATGCTGCCACCCCCGTGCTTCACGGCTGGGATGGTGTACTCCGTCTTGCAAGCATCCCCGTTTTTCCTCCAAACATAACAATGGTCATTATAGGCCAAACAGTTATATTTTTGTTCATCAGAACAGAGGACATTACTCAAAAAAATGATCTTTGTCCCCATGTGCAGTTGCAAACTGTAGTCTGGCTTTTTTATGGTGGTTTTGGAGCAGTGGCTTCTTCCTTGCCGAGGGACCTTTAAGATGATGTCGATATAGGACTCATTTTACTGTGGACAGACAACTCTTCCCCTAACCTTAACCCTTTTAGCTAACCCTTCCCCTAACCTTAACCCTTTTAGCTAACCCTTCCCCTAACCCTAACCCTTTAATCGAATGTATAACAAGAACAGTTGGTAGAGCATGGCGCTTGCAATGCCAGGGTTGTGGGTTTGATTCCCACGGGGGACCAGCACGAAAATTTATGCATTCACTACTTACTGTAAGGTGCTCTGGATAAAAGCGTCTGCTACATGACTAAAATGTTCATGTAAATGTCTAGCAATTGAAAAGTTGCATGTTCGAATCTCATCACAGACAACTTTGGCATTTTAGGTAATTAGCAAATGTTTAACTACTTACTACTTTTTAGCTGAATTGCAACTTCTTAGTATGTTAGCTAACCCTTCCCCTAACCTCAACCCTTTTAGCTAACCCTTTAACCGAACGTATGACGCAAATGTCTAGTAATCCAAAGGTTGCGAATTCAAATCTCATCAAGGACCATTTTAGCATTTTAGGTTATTAGCAACTTTTCTACTACTTACTACTATTTAGCTACTTTGCAACTACTTAGTATGTTAGCTAACCCTTACCCCTAACCTTAACCCTTTTAGCTAGGGGAACCTAACTCTAACCATTTAACCTAACTCCTAAACTGAACCCAAAACCCTATTCTAGCTAACATTAGCCAGCTAGCTAACATTAGCCACCTAACACCTAGCTAGAATTCGTAACATATCATACATTTGGGTAATGGATATCCACAAATTAATACATACCATACTAAATGTAACATACCATTTTAAATGGAGTGCTGTATATTTACGTACATAATATTACAAAATGCTCTGAGACCAGGTTGCCAGCCCAGTTATCCTAGATGCTAGATGTAAAAGATTTCACTTTAATCCTTGAGCATTTTTCCGAAATCATACAAAGATTGAAAAAGAGATTACGAAGCACTTATTGTATCCTGAATTATTGATTAAGACAAACGGAATAACTAGCGTAATTAGAGCATGTGGTGAGAGACGAATACTGTAGTTGTAAATATATGCCTCTCTTAGAAAAGCTTCTCCTCTCTCATGGGTTTCATTGACCTACTCCTCCTATAGTCATCCCATTACCCTTTCCCCTTCACTGAGAGGATCCTGTATATATTATACACAACTACTCATTTTAATGGTGCCTTGGAACTCAGGCAGAATGTGTGTTTGTGTGTGGCAGGGGCATATGTATCTCAATGCTCTTACCATGGCATTTACCGCCTGGAAACATCAGCTAGCTAATTAAAAGGGCTCTGTTGATTGAAATGTGCGTCAGATAGTTAGGCTCTGCAGTGTCCTGACTTATGAACAGGAGCCTGGCTACCTAAGTGGACATACATGACACTGAGACATGCAGGACAGTTATCTGAGGGCTGCCTGCTACTCCCAAGTTTATTTTATTTCCCTCTTTTGACAATTTTCTTTTCATTTTTGCCAAACCACCTCTGTTACTGTCATCTGGGTGATGCACTCTCTCTATTTCTCTCTCTCATCCACACGCACACTGAAAAAGAGATACACCAACTTGCACACACATCCCAGTCAGAACATATAGTAGAGGGACATTTTTGAGGGTCTGATTGGCAAGAACAAGAAAAGGAAGCACACACTTTTAAGCAGCTCAACTCATGGAAAATGAAAGAGGGTTTTTTGTTTCCCTCTGAAGGATGGAGTCTGATTTCCTGTGCGGCTCTGATTGGGAAAGCAGAGGCACGCACAGGGAGCCTGCTTCTGTATGGAGAGGCCTGATGACAGGCTCCACCAGGAACAAAAACCACTGGAAACTCACTTCTGGTGAATACATGAAAGAAGTGGTTGTTATTGACAATGTAACATGCCCGTTTTCAGAATACCTGAATGCTTGAAACATGTAGTTAGACTGTCAGTTTTATATGAACTCTGCATCTGATCAAAGTAAGCATATGTGCATGTTTTTGTGATTTATGGCTAGTATGAACAAGGGTAGCTTGACAGTAAGTTGCTCTGTGTAGTAATGTTTTAATTACTCAACTAACATTGAACATTCTACTTTATTAATTGCACTGTAATTTAATTGCAATGGAGTTGATAATTATGTTATTACACAAGTGGAATGAATATAGGGTAGGATCCCTGTAATGCAATTACAATAACACAGTGTTATTACACTCACTACCCAAAGATATTCATTTACATTCTATGTTTGGGAATGTAAATGAATATCTTTGGCTAGTGAGCAATTCCTCTCCTTTCCTGCCTAAGCAAGTTCTGTCGGACTCCGGCGACATTACTGAGAGAAATGTGATAACTGATGCTTTTAATCAGCATTTTATCTCGGCTGGCTTTTTATTTGAAAGAAATAGTGGTTTAATTAACCCTGGTCAGTCAGTCGACTGCTCTTCCCTCTCCCAGCCTCCAGTTGGCTCGATGGAAGATATATTCAACTTCTAGTGGATCTTTGATTTCATTTGAACAACTTTCTACTTGTGATGTGCTAAATGCCTTTGCTTAAGATTTATGTTAAAAAAAAGTGGGACTGATTAGCTTCATCCTTTCTTGCTACAACTTTCTTCTCCCTGGATTGCGGAGTCATTGACACATTTTTTATCTGCCGATTTCGCTACACTCTAAATAACATTTGCTAACCATGTGTATGTGACCAATAAAATTGGATTTGATTAGGTTGTATCCCTAGGGTTTGGAAGGTGGCCCATGGACTCCCCCTGCACAAAGGTGGTGACCACCCCTACCTAAATAATTATTGCCCTATCTTGAAATTGTCTTGCCTAGTAAAAATGTTGAATCATTAGTCAACCTTCAGCTTAGTTCCTTCCTAGCAATGATATGTAAGTGTTCACCAGTCTGGTTTCAGGCTGGGTCATAGCACCATCTCTGCTGCAACCTTGGTGTTAAATGATGTGTTAAAAGGTATGGATAGAAGGTAGCACTGTGCTGCCCTCTTTATTGACTTATTTGATACTGTTGATCCATCTTTATTGATTCAAAGATTGTCTGCAATCGGTATAAATAAGACGTCATGTAATTGGTTCGAAAATGACTGTACAGACAGGACACAATGTGTTTTTCTTCTGATGGTGTTAAGTCAGGTTTCCTTGATGTTACAAAAGGTGTCCCACCGGGATCGATTTTAGGTCCTGTAATTTTATTGTCTTTATTAACAATGCTGGTCTATCTGCAAAAATGTTTAACATACACCTGTATGTAGATGACACTGTTGTTTGCTATTGCCCCCACAGTTGACCAGGCTCTTTCTGAGCTTTAATCTGCCTTCATTGCTTTGCAGAAAGCCTTTGCTGAACTCAAATGGGTACTTAATGCCGGTAAAACCAAGTATATGTTATTCTCCAAATCACATAAAAATGTGCATCTGATGCATATTTACATTGGATGGTACCCTCATTGATCGTGTCCCCGCTTATAAATGTCTGGGTATCTGGATTGACAAAAAGCTATCTTTCAAAAAGCATGTTGATGAGTTAGCTAAGAAATGAAGAATTAAAATGGGCTTTTTTTATATAATTAAATAGCAGATAATAGCAAATCTCTCTGTTGACATTCATAACAGTTATAGACTATGGATTTATTGTCTATATGAATGCAGCTGTCACTGTATTGAAACCATTAGACACAGTTTATCATATCGCACTATATCAAATCTTATTAGTTACATGCTTTGTAAACAGCAGGTATGGACTAACAGTGAAATGCTTACTTACGGGCCCTTCCCAACAATGCAGAAAGAAAATAGCGAAATGATAGAAAAGTAAAACACGTAATAATATACAGTATATACAATGATTAACAATAACTTGGCTATATAGAATATGTAGATTTTGGGGCTCCCAAGTGGTGCAGCTCAGTGCTAGAGGCGTCACTACAGACACCCTGGTTTGAATCCAGGCAATTGGCCCAGCATCGTCCGGGTTTGGCCTGTGTAGGCCTTCAATTATAAATAAGAATTTGTTCTTAACTGACTTGCCTAGTTACATTTTTTTTTAAATGTACCAGTAATGAGTGGATGGGTACGATGTAATTGAGGTAGATATGTACATATAACTAGGAATAAAGTGACAGATAGCAAACAGTAGTAACAGCGTATGTGATGAGTCAAAAAAAGCTAGCGCAAGAAGTGTCCATGCAGATAGTCCGGGTAGCTATTTGGTTAACTACACTTTATTACGGGCAATAGGTTCAGTACACTTCACTGCATTCTGTATCAGAACGTAGGCTGGCCCTCTTTGAAGTCTCATAGATTGATGCATTGCACACTTTCTGTTTATGAAGCCCTCCTGCTTAAACCTCTGACTACCTTACTTCATTTGTTAACTTACAGACGTACTAGTTAGCAGACCTGATCTCAGGGATGGCTGACGCTGGAGATCCCTTCTATCTCCACTGTGTTAGGTAAATCTGCTCTTAGGTTGTTTGCACCTTACTTGTGGAATGATCTTCAAGGCTCTATAAAGTTGGTTGCATTGGTGCCTCTAGGCAAATCAAAATAGTGTGATTGAGGACCTTTTTACTGAAGAATGTGTTTGTCTTCTATGATTGTGTTTTTCTTTTCGTGCATTGATGTGAATATTGATGTGTATATTGATGTGTAATCCTGTGTATCGATGTGTATACAGGGCTCATCTGTAAAAGACTCCCTGTTAACATAAAGGTTCAATTAAATTGCCCACAGAGCTTGAACATGCAACATACAAGGTATGGAAAGAGTGTCATTCTGGTGCGACAACAAGGAGGGGTTACAAATACACTGCCAGCTGTGCTCATAGTGTCAGCGTCACACTCTGCATTTTGTTCCTGTTCATCCAAGTGGATTAGCAAGTGCTGTTTGGACTCTATACCCAGCAGTGTTTTGTTCAGGGACCATATGTCATAGTGTCCCCTCCTTTTTGTCTTTAGTTGTCACGGTGACCCCTAGGTGCATTGCTAACCCCCCTGACCCTGGAGGGACACCAGGCCAGAAAAATACAATTTGAGCTCCTAGTAGGTGCACATTTAGACACTGCTTTTAGGATAATTTACCCCCCAAAAACATCCTAACAAGATAACATAAAGATAAATACTGAGGGAGATGGTACACATTAAGTCAGAGAAAGTTACATTGATCACGCTGTCTATCACCATATTGATGCTTCCTGGTCCCATTCTGTTCAGTCAGATGGCGTGTCAGTACCTCTGGCCATCCCCTCAGTGTCAGCCCAGGTCAAACCTACTGGGGCTGTTCAGATACTGGAGAGTTGTTCTGCTTTGAAGCTTTTGCCAGTTTGCAGTGGTGGGGTGCAGTAGGAGTGGGTGGGTTCTTCCCAGAAATACCAGGCTCTCTCATTTAACTTTTTTTTTCTCCAACCCACCAAGATTACAAGCGATAAGAATTTCATTATCAAGACTGGGAAAATTGTAGCACTTATCTGCCAGTGTGATTTCTATCACCGGTCTGTGGCCAAATATGCCGGAAACAAAAAGCTTGGCAGGCAGCTAAAAAGCATAAGCTATATCTGACAGCAGTATCGCTAAAGTAAACAAGTGGCAGCTAAGAGTGATGGACACTGGACAGCGGTCCGCTGTCCTTGTCTCCAGAGAAACATGGGTCAGAGGCCTTGTGTACTCATCTTACCTGTCCTTTCTGAATCGTGTTTACTCTCATAGCCTGTACCGTCATTCAGTCCCATAAGGCTTACCACTAATGAAAAGGGAACTAAGGACAATCTGTTCTGGCAATTTAGCCAGAACAGATGAGCTGTGTTGTTAGAATCTCTTAAGACCATTAATGCCACTGTAAACAGTGAAGGGGATATACCTTGAAAGGTGCTGGAGGCTTATAGAAAGCTGATAATCAGGTGTCTCCTTCTGTCACTTTTCTACCTTCTTTGAAGGGGGATTATAGCAGGCCTACCTCTTTGTGCAGCACAACAGCAGAGTTGACCACCCATTATCTGTGAATGAATATGTATGTAGTCTATGTTTTTTTGTTGTATAGAATAACATCAAACTGTTGGTGTTGTGGCAAAGGTTTTGACCTCATGTTTATCATGAGGAAATGTATTGTTGTCCACTTTCACATTGTATTGCTCGAGTTCTACTCCTCCACTGTTGCGGCTTTCTACCATACCTTCCTGGGGGCCATTGTATGAGTGCAGTGTTGGCTCAGCTCTGGAGTCTTTTCTCTGGCCACATCGCCTTTACCCTCGGTGCGCGCGCTTCAGAGTCGACGGCACTATGACCCCGCCGGCTCGTTCCTGCGCTGCTCGGGTTCTGTTCCAACTCTGAGCTATGCAATGCCCGAGCGCGAAGGAGCAGGGAAGGAAGTCATTAGAGTTGTGTAGTCCCGTTTGTTGCTGTTGCAGGATATCCTTCCAGCGCCTCGCACAGAAATTCCAGGGATTTTTTTTCTGTTCACCCCTCCTGTGACTTTCTTTTGCGCCATGTATGTCGGTGATCTGGTTTTGGCATTGACTTTTGCTTGACATTTGATAGCACATTTTTTTAACCGTTAGAAAAGGGATCAACAACAGTTGTCATATGTTTCTGTGTTTTGTCAACGTTTTGGATATACACGTTTTTCGGTGGGATAAACCCACAAAAACGTTGGACTTGTGTTTCTATTTGGTGTCAGACTAACGGTTTTGTAATGCATGGACGACGTGGAGGTTGACAAAAAGTTTAAGAATTAATTTCCCAGCAGTCAACCTAACTGGATATCTTCGAAAACCATGCTAAAAGACAGCGGAGTGATCTAGCGGACAGACAGACTGTACAGGGCTGGTGGCGCATCTCGGACTTGTAGTTTGGATTTTACGCACTGTTACCCATAGTCTTATTTATACAAAACGTTTGAACTGAAAACCGGGACATTCAATAAGTTAGACAAACGTATTCTGCTCCATTCCATTCTTTGGATTAAACGGGGCTATCGCGTGCCATCTCTCCCGATTTGACGTTGAACCTCGCATCGCATATTATGCGCCGCTTTTTGGAGAAAATATGCTGCAAAATTGAGGGAAGTCAAGAAGCAGCATGACTTGCTGTTGGAATTCCCTTGAATCAACATTTTCCTCGTATATAATATCTTGATGTTGTACATTTTTGGTTTACAAATATGATGAAATGGCAGCCCCGGAAGAAGGTGAGTGAAAATGACATGTTTTAGTTCTCTGTAATTCACTTGCATTATTACCGGTGCATTATTTCCAAGTTGATCGGGGACTCGGTTTTGGAATGATAGGTTCGACGTACTGTAGCCTACATGGTTGGTCATGGTGGCCAAAAGCCAAGATATGCATTTTTCTTTTGTCCATATGTATTGTAGCCTAATACTGTCTGGCCATAAAATAGACTATCGGGCCAGTCAAAGTTTCCATGATAATTATTCCTTTTGGATAGTCACTCAGGCTAGAAACATCAGTTTCTGGCTCATGTTTGCTGATTCAACAGTGATGTTTGCTTCATTAGGTTATTGATAATTCAGATTTTGCAATTTTCAAAAACCTGTGTAGCCTTTTGCTGGACATGACTCATGAGTGGGGCCCAATAGCCTGTGTTTATTCTCGGGTGAATAATATTTATCTGAAAACTGTCTGGAGAAGAGTGACAGTGCGTGGGCTGGTATGTCAAATGGTTCAATAGAAGGACATTTAATTGCGCGTAAAAAGACTCCAGACTGATAGTGGTCGACTCTATTTCAAATGAAAACGTGTATTTTCTTACATTAGATTGTTGCACATTTTTATCCAGGAATAGTAAGTCTAATAAAGGTGATATATTCCTCCCATAACATTGCGCATTCATTGCCCCTTGAGAAATGTACATACAGCCTTTGTTGTATCTCATATCCTTTATGCTAAAACCATCGATTTCTGTAGAATCTAGAAATCATTCCCACCATGTCCTACAGTTTGTAAGCATGACCCTGTAGTGGCCTTCTTGACAATCAGGGACAGCATTGAGAGATAATGAAGGCATTTCGTGTAGGATTTGCAGATAGCTGAGAGTCATCCCATCTAACTATGAAATTGAGATGATTAAAGTCGACAAAACAGAGTTAATAGCATTGCCTATATAATAAAGGATGTGTTTAAAGTTAAGCCAGCAACAATTAATCCCCTCTCTTGGACAAAACTATAATATTTTCATTTAAACTCTTTCTCTTCTATTGTTTTCCTTGAGAAACCTTCAAGTATTACCACATGGAAAAATATACATGCATCATCTGAAAAGCACGAAACCTCTCAGCGGCAAAGGTGCAGATATTACGCTGTTTTCCACTAGGTGGCACTTTATTGATATGAGAAATTGCACTTTCCCAAACTGTTGCGTCCCAATTGTCAAAGTAGCTTTCCTAATCTCCTTTCGTTTATGCAAATTGACACGTATAAATCGACCTAATGAAAGCAACAACCCTGATAAGTCTATCTCGTTTTCCTAATTTTAGATCAGCAAAGATAAGTGATTGAAGATGAATGAAAGGAGATCCGTGCCTCCATCGGTAAACTCCCTATTATCTGCTTGGCCAATGCTCATTGGTCAAAATCCGTCTTTATCGGTCGTTTGTTCTGAATCACGTAATGGGAATAGTAATTAATGAGAATAATTTTTTATCCTGAATCATTTACTGACGATGAAAGGAGAAATTCAAGAGAGGTTCTTATTATAGAATTATTACCAGAGTAAATAAAAGAGTGGTGCATGTTGTGAATCATTCCAGCATCTGTGCTGCATCTCTGCCAGAATCATCCACGAGACCCTCCTTTGAGGATTAAACGCCTTTACTCACTGGTGGAATTCAAACCCAATCACACGGTAGAAAAGCTGCTCAACTTTAAAAGATCATAAGAGAGAATTTTGTCATTCATTTCCATTAAAGGTATTGATTCAATTAAGGTCTACATGTTGTTAAACGTGAATTTGTCGTGCCTCACAACAATAAAGAAAGGTTATTGCATGTTTGAAGTGGTTTGAGTAATTTATGCGCAATGCTATTTTGCACATAAATAGTATACTCACTCACTCACTCACTCACTCACTCACTCACTTACTCACTCACTCACTCACTCACTCACTCACTCATTCACTCATTCACTCATTCACTATTTACATGAATAGGTCTACACACAAAGCTGACTGCACATTCAAGACATTAAAGTGTCTTTTCACACACTGTTTGGGTATGTGTGTGAAATTTTCCTTTCATCGTGTCCTCTGATACAGAACCAAAAACATCTCCTGACTGTGTGCTCTAGCCCAGGCATTTGAGGCATTGCACAAGACAGGCAGGACAATGGAGGCAAACATACAGCCATTGTGTTCCTCTCCTGTGGTTTCTGGAGACTCTGCTTTCTTTTCTAAACCACTCACAGACGCACACAGACACAGTAATGACTGAGAAGGTCCTTTAGTTCAGTGTTCCCACTCTCACTTATTATGTATCTGTTTTTCAATCTGTCCTCTTACTCCTCTTGTAGTCTGATGGAGATCAATAGGAAAGCATAGGAGGCTCATATCGACTCAGGCCAAGTGTCTGCTCTGCTTCCTTATAATGGATTACACTAATAAGTTAAAAACTTTGTATCTGCTCTGTGGTGTTGGAGGGAGAGAGATTGAGTGAGAGATTCCCTCTCTGTTGGCTGCTGATATCCTAGCTCTCAGAAAAGGGGAAAATTACAGGTTTTCCAGTGGATTTGTGGGATTAGCTACCTCGCTTCGATTACACTGTGGTCATAACACTGGGTAGGATACATGGGACTGGGGGGATGACTCCTACTCAAGGTTCAGATACAGTCTAGATAAGCTGTTTGTTCAATAACAATCAATCTTCACTTAGCAGATAGCTTTGTTCACGGGCTTAACCACCATATGCATCATGGGGGATTTGATCCATCAACCTCGTAGTTTAACCATTAGTCCAGTTAGTCACTGCTCCTAACAAGACATCTAATCCACACTCCTGGAATGTGTATTGGAAAGTGCTTGTGCATGGATGTTTATGATTGCATATACAGTTGAAGTTGGAAGTTTACATACACTTTAGCCAAATACATTTAAACTCAGTTTTTCACCATTCCTGACCTTTAATCCTGGTAAAAATGTCCCTTGTTTTAGGTCAATTAGGATTGCCACTTTATTTTAAGAATGTGAAATGTCAGAATAATAGTAGAAAGAATTATTTCTTTCAGCTTTTATTTCTTTCATCACGTTCCCAGTGGGTCAGAAGTTTACATACACTCAATTAGTATTTGGTAGCATTGCCTTTAAATTGTTTAACTTTAACTTGGGTCAAACTTTTCTGGTAGCCTTCCACAAGCTTCCCACAATAAATCGGGTGAATTTTGGCCCATTCCTTCTGACAGAGCTGGTGTAACTGAGTCAGGTTGGTAGGCCTCCTTGTTCTCACATGCTTTTTCAGTTCTGCCCACACATTTTCTATAGGATTGAGGTCAGGGCTTTGTGATGGCCACTCCAATACCTTAACCTTGTTGTGCTTAAGCCATTTTGCCACAACTTTGGAAGTATGCTTGGGGTCATTGTCCATTTGGAAGACCCATTTGCTACCAAGCTTTAACTTCCTGACTGATGCCTTGAGATGCTGCTTCAATATATCCACATCATTTTCTTTCCTCATGATGCCATATATTTTGTGAAGTGCACCAGTCCCTCCTGCAGCAAAGCACCCCCACAAAATGATGCTGCCACCCCCCGTGCTTCACGGTTGGGATTGTGTTCTTCAGCTTGCAAGCCTCCCCCTTATTCCTCCAAACATAACGATGGTAATTATGGCCAAACAGTTCTATTTTTGTTTCATCAGACCAGAGGATATTTCTCCAAAAAGTACGATCTTTGTCCCCATGTGCAGTTGCAAACCGTAGTCTGGCTTTTTTATGGTGGTTTTGGAGTAGTGGCCTCTTCATTGCTGAGCGGCCTTTCAGGTTATGTCGATATAGGACTCATTTTTACTGTGGATACAGATACTTTTGTACCTGTTTCCACCAGCATCTTCACAGGTCCTTTGCTGTTGTTCTGGGATTGATTTGCACTTTTCCCACCAAAGTACGTTCATCTCTAGGAGACTGAATGCGTCTCCTCCCTGAGCAGTAGGATGGCTGCGTGGTCCCATGGTGTTTATACTTGCATACATTGTTTGTACACACATTATTTGTACAGATGAACGTGGTACCTTCAGGTGTTTGGAAATTGCTCCCAAGGATGAACCAGACTTGTGGTCTACACATTTGTTTTCTGGGTTCTTGGCTGATTTCTTTTGATTTTCCCATGATGTTAAGCAACGAGGCACACAGTTTGAAGGTAGGCCTTGAAATACATCCACAGGTACAACTCCAATTGACTCAAATTATGTCAATTAGCCTATCAGAAGCTTCTAAAGCCATGATATCATTTTCTGGAATTTTCCAAGCTGTTTAAAGGCGAAGTCAACTTAGTGTATGTAAACTTCTGATCCACTGGAATTGTGATACAGTGAATTATACGTGAAATAATCTGTCTGTAAACAATTGTTGGAAAAATGACTTGTGTCATGCACAAAGCAGATGTCCTAACCGACTTGCCAAAACTATAGTTTGTTAACAAGAAATTTGTGGAGTGGTTGAAAAACGAGTTTTAATGACTCCAACCTAAGTGTATGTAAACTTCCGACTTCAACTGTATGTGTGTATACAGTATGTGTGGGATACAGGTCTGACTAATGAGGAGGGGTTGAGACACACACATACATGGCCATTCACCTCCAACACCACCCCCCTCACCCCCTGTGCGTTTGGAGTTCATGGCCAGGTTTATAGCAGCCTGAACCCAAGGATGGGGAAGTCACTGTTTATTTTTGTGGTCATGCCAGATGTTCCTCTGGGTTTCTCACAGTTGACTTAAAGCCTTCTCACCTGTGTCTGACTGGGACATGGCTGTATGGGAGAGCCTTATGTTTCTATGTATGTGAGGAGAGGAGAGTTGTAGCCTAGGCCCTTATCATCTCCAGGCTCACTCCTTCATCTCTGACCTTGTTCACCACCTTATGACCTGGGGGGAGGTTCTTATCCGGTGTTTCTCCTTTGATTCAGCATTATTTCAGAGCTCTCTGGTGGGGAAAAGGGCTATATTTTCTTCCAGCGCTCCATCAATTCCTGTGACGTCTCCTGGCTGGCAGCAGCAGGCCAGCAGTTTGGAATACATTTACGGAAGGGGGATGTAAGGAGAGGAGAGGCTGGAGGACACATATCTGAGGAGAGGGGGGGGGGGAGCAGGGAATCCTGCCCTGGCTGGCTGTCAGCAGGCTAGGAGTCACTGGAGAGAAGTTGAAAGAATGTTGGACAGATATTGGGACACATCAGGGAACAAATTAATGCAAGAGGGATAGAGTGGGAGATAGAAGCAGAGAGATGGAAGATGGAGAGGAGAAGGCATTACTGTAGAGCTGTAGACATTGATAGAATTGGAGATGGATTGAATAAGAGAAAGTGAGAGAACATGAGGGAGAGCTGGAGGAATGGAATGAGAGAGATTGTGCAAGAGATAGAGATTTGGATTTGAGGAGTGATAGAGGGAGAGAGCCCCAGAGTGATTCGGTAGGGATAATTAATGATAGGGACTGATAGCACCTGCTGTTCCTGACGCTGCACAGTATTAACGGCCCAGCATGACGAGCAGAAAGGGAAGTGGCTACTGCGTGGCCAGCTCAGCCCCCGGCCCATCCTCGGGGGGATGGAGAGAGAAAGAAACTATGGAGGGAGGGGACTGCGAACCCCTTAGCTCCAGCAGTTGAAATATATGTGCTCTCCTTGCCCCTCCCCCTGGGGACCGGAGGACAGAGATGGAGGAGAGATGCGATGGATCTCTCCGAAGTGCAAGGCCTCCCTTGCTCTTATTGTGACGCAGTGGTCTGCAGCACTCATGAGCTATGGGTTTATGCCTGCCTGGCCTGGCATACAGGGGAGGGAGACCATTGTCAAAATATGAGTAACAATAGGAACAATGGTGACTGAACCATTCTATTCTCATTAATCCTCATTCCTGCAACCTGCCCACTGAGAATCAATGTGTGTGCAGATTAATATCTAGATCCCTATCTACAGTTAAACAGACAGATTGATATATGTGTAAAATTATACATTATATTTTCTCCAAGCCTCAGAGTGCTCACTCAACACATGCTGTGGGTTTCCCATACCTCCTATGCTACCCACTGGGTTACGGGTTGGTGTCATTGGGTCTGTGTTTGGGCTTGTTAAGGTCATTCTTCCAGGGGTGTGACCTAGTGCATTGTGGGTCCTGGAGGTGCCTGCCATCTGGTGGTTCCACTGGGAATATCTCGAAGCGGGGCTCGACGCTCCGGTTCAATTGGAGCGCGTTTCCCTGTGCTATGAGGTGGAAAGGTCATCTGGTGGGCCCCAGCCCAAGTGTATTTAGTGGTTAAACCCTTCCTCTATGTGCAAGTATGCCATTAACATACAGAGCAGCAGTATTTCATAGGCTGTACAAAAACAAGCCATGAATGAGTGCTATCTACAGTCCAAGAGACACATCCATTTATCCTCAACGCGTTTCCCTGCACATAGACTGAAAAACATGCATTATTTTCTCTGTTTCACAACATTTATTTTCACCTCAGCAGCCAAAAGCACATTATGTACATTCCTCTATAACTCTGCTGTGGCATGGCTTCCTGGCTCCGTATCAGCCCAGACTAAAGACCTTGTAGCTGTCTGTGTCTCTGTCCGGCCCAGACCAATGCCTGGTGCTGTGACAGAAAAGCATGGCTAGTGTGCCTTACACTGGGCCTGTGATCTGGTCAGCAGAGAGATGCATTAAAGAGAGCCGCTAATACCACCCTGACTCACACAGACGCCCCTAAATCCCAATAATACCACCCTGACTCACACAGACGCCCCTAAATCCCAATAATACCACCCTGACTCACACAGACGCCCCTAAATCCCACTAATACCACCCTGACTCACACAGACGCCCCTAAATCCCAATAATACCACCCTGACTCACACAGACTACTACTACCCTAAATCCCACTAATTACCACCCTGACTCACACAGACTACTACTACCCTAAATCCCACTAATACCACCCTGACTCACACAGACTACTACTACCCTAAATCCCACTAATACCACCCTGACTCACACAGACTACTACTACCCTAAATCCCACTAATACCACCCTGACTCACACAGACTACTACTACCCTAAATCCCACTAATTCCACCCTGACTCACAGACTACTACTACCCTAAATCCCATTAATTCCACCCTGACTCACACAGATGCCCCTAAATCCCACTAATTCCACCCTGACTCACACAGACTACTACTACCCTAAATCCCACTAATTCCACCCTGACTCACACAGACGCCCCTAAATCCCACTAATTCCATCCCCTCTTTTGTCAGAGATGGGATTCATAAGCCTTTTTTTGAAGGCAACATTTTCCAAGAATTGTGTCCAGGGCTTAACCAGAACCTTTATGTGGCCTGTTGCTGATGCCAGTCTGAGGAGGGACCATGGTGGCCTGCCTCTATGTGTGGGGGACTCAGGGATAGGGGAGGTGGGTCTCTCTGTAGCATGACTGTAGCCCTCAGTCTTCTTGACCACTATACACCCAGACAGACACACAACAGATTGACAGGCTTAAGCCCTTCTCGATCCAGAAGTAGGAGAGGGACTGAGCTGAGGCCATGCATTTGGCCTGTGACATTAAAGTAAGAGCCCTGGTGCTGAAGATGACATGGATTTGATTAGTTTGACCCTGTAAGATAACCCCACCCCTGGTCCACCGCAAGGGTTAACTGTACCGTGTGTATGTGTGTGTATGAGAGAGAGAAAGAGAGACAGAGATCGAGAGAGAGAGAGAGAGAGAGAGAAGGAGAGGTAGCATGACAGAGATCCAGATGGTTTCAGCAGACTGGTCCTCCCGAGGTCAAAGAAGCAGCAGAGCTCTGAGCAGATTGTTTTAGTTTCCCTCAGCGTCACTCTCACCTAGCTCCTCTCCTCTCTTCTGTCATGCTGAACCTGCTGAGGCCAACCAGGGAGGGATTTTACTGCTGGCCGTAAAAAGTAGCAGGAAGGAAGGAGAAATTTATCGACCAGGGTCCACCGAGGCTTCCCCATCACCATCTCTGGGCTCAATTTAGCTTCTGTTCCCCACCCTGTGGGCTCACCTTTATTTATATGGGATGGTTATATTAGGCCCATGTTTATATTCTATGAAATATTTGGGCCTGACATTCCATTGCAGAAGATACATCCTCTCCCAGAGACTTGATCCCGGGGCTTTTAACAAGGCAGACCAACAGGTGGAGACTGACAGGCAGTCAGAGATAGACACGCTAATGAGAGCTACAACACAACACCCCCTACCACCCCTCCTCCACACCTACTCACTCCACAATCTCTAATGATCTCATGCCTCATAGAGTTGATATATTTACAGTTGAAGTCGGAAGTTTACATACACTTATGTTGGAGTCATTAAAACTCGTTTTTCAACCACTCCACAAATTTCTTGTTAACAAACTATAGTTTTGGCAAGTCGGTTAGGACATCTACTTTGTGCATGACACAAGTCATTTTTCCAACAATAGCTTACAGACAGATTATTTCACTTATAATTCACTGTATCACAATTCCAGTGGGTCTTTAAACAGCTTGGAAAATTCCAGAAAATGATGTCATGGCTTTCGAAGCTTCTGATAGGCTAATTGACATAATTTGAGTCAATTAGAGATGTACCTGTGGATCTATTTCAAGGCCTACCTTCAAGCTCAGTGCCTCTTTGCTTGACATCATGGGAAAATCAAAAGACATCAGCCAAGACCTCCACAAGTCTGGTCCATCCTTGGGAGCAATTTCCAAATGGCTGAAGGTACCACGTTCATCTGTACAAACAATAGTACTTATAAACACCATGGGACCATGCAACCGTCATACTGCTCAGGAAGGAGAATCGTTCTGTCTCTTAGAGATGAACGTACTTTGGTGCGAAATTGCAAATCAATCCCAGAACAACAGAAGAGAACCTTGTGAAGATGCTGGAGGAAACAGGCACAAAAGTATCTATATCCACAGTAAAACAAGTCCTATATCGACATAACCTGAAAGGCTGCTCAGCAAGGAAGATGCCACTGCTCCAAAACCACCACAAAAAAGCCAGACTACGTTTTGCAATTGCACATGGGGACAAAGATCGTATTTATTGGAGAAATGTCCTCTGGTCTGATGAACAAAAATAGAACTGTTTGGCAATAATGTCCATCGTAATGTTTGGAGGAAAAAGGGGGACGCTTGCAAGACAAAGAACACCATCCCAGCCGTGAAGCACGGGGGTGGCAGCATCATGTTGTGGGGTGCTTTGCTGCAGGAGGG
Source organism: Oncorhynchus nerka (assembly GCF_034236695.1). Classification (NCBI taxonomy): domain Eukaryota; kingdom Metazoa; phylum Chordata; class Actinopteri; order Salmoniformes; family Salmonidae; genus Oncorhynchus; species Oncorhynchus nerka. The sequence continues at coordinate 32,900,997 of NC_088422.1, read as the reverse complement.
ACTGCTGCACTTCATAAAATAGATGGCATCATGAGGAAAGAAAATGTGGATATATTGAAGCAACATCTCAAGACATCAGTCAGGAAGTTAAAGCATGGTCGCAAATGGGTCTTCCAAGTGGACAATGACTCCAAGCATACTTCCAAAGTTGTGTCAAAATGGCTTAAGGACAACAAAGTCAAGGTATTGGAGTGGCCATCACAAAGCCCTGACCTCAAACCTATATAACATTTTTGGGCAGAACTGAAAAAGCGTGTTGCGACCAAGGAGGCCTACAAACCTGACTCAGTTACACCAGCCCTGTCAGGGGAAATGGGCCAAAATTCACTCAACTTATTGTGGGAAGCTTGTGGAAGGCTACCCGACACGTTTGACAGAAGTTAAACAATTTAAAGGAAATGCTACCAAATAGTAATTGAGTGTATATAAACTTCTGACCCACTGGAAATGTGATGAAAGAAATAAAAGCTACTACTATTATTCTGACATTCTTAAAATAAAGTGGTGATCCTAACTGACCTAAGACAGGGAATTTTTACTATGATTAAATGTCAGGAATTGTTAAAAACGTGAGTTTAAATGTATTTGGCCAAAGCGTATGTAAACTTCCGACTTCAACTGTAGCTAGAGGTACTATTACCTTTTGATAACGCCATAGCTCGGCTACTTATACTGCTGTTCTGTCTCTGTCCTCTCCTCCCCTCTCCCTCTCCCTGAGGGATGCTTCGAGTCCTATGGACTTGTTTCTCCTCTTCTTTGGCATCCATTCCTGGGTATGTAGCGATTGCGTACGTCTTGGTAGCTGGTTTTATGGGTTTTAAAGTCATTTCAACACACATTCACAGACGTGCATTCCACCCTAATTTCTTCCCCAACGTTCAGAACCGCAGTGAATTGCTCTGCCATATTGTCTTAGTGGGGCCATGAAGAATGATGGGGAAGCAACACAGCTTTTATCTATGTATATATGAATGTGATGGGGGAATATGTTTATTGTCACATTTCCATCCACATGTCTACTTCCATGTTTGACAAGTGTGTGCTGTGGCTGATCCTGTATCAGGGAAATGATGGAATAGAACCATGCACACAATATCACCTAACAAAGACGGCAAAGTGGTATTTTCTTCCTCTTGTCTAACTCTAGACCATCCCCTTTGTTTTCTCCTCTAATCCCGTCATTACATCTATAGTCCTCTCACTCAGGGGTCAAAGGTCATATCAGAGCAAATATTGTTCTCCATTCTGGAGAGGGGCCCAATTACCACTTTGAAATCTCAAGCGTTGGACCCACCCGCTTTGGGAGGATAAATTTAGCCAGCTGAAAGCTGCTCAGTCATTCACAGATCCCCAGCAGTCAGTCTGACAGTCAGCCAGACAGTACAGAATGCCTGTTGTGTGATCTGACGTCTTCTATTCTTTTAGTTATGGCTGCATCACTAGCAGTGTAAAATGTGTTAGGCGCCTCCGCAGCTCCGCCCCCCGCCACCTGTCTGGATGATCCACTCTGTGAAATCATCCTGAACTGAACATGTTTAGCGCCATGAACGCTACTCTGTCTCCGAAATAAAAAGTGTTTTGTCTCCACTCTCTCAAGTTGCTCCAATTGCTGCTGTAAAAAAAAGGAGACATAATTACTCTGTAGAACAAAAGAGCGTAACTTAGCTCACAACAGTTGGTGTAACGCTTCAGGTGTGAAATTACTCACAGGATTAACATTTGGGAGTGTAATGTAGCCCTCCCCATCGTCTAAATACGAAACTAAGCCGTCTTTGGCTCTGTGGAGCGGTGCGTTGGAGAGGGTTGTGAATGGAAGAGTGGTGGTGTGTATACAATCTGTGGTGCCAGCATGTATACATGTTTACTCTTTACCAGGCTACGCCTATGGCTGGGCGATATGGCCTAAAACTCATAGCTCAATTTTTTACGATTCATGATATACAGTATATCTCTATTTTTTGCATTTTTTTCTTGAAATAAGCTTTGTTGTACAATTAAAGGTCAAATACACTGCATTTTAAACAGTCAGCAATAATCTACTGAATTCAGAGATGTTTAAATTATACCTAGGCTGAGTATACAGTGCGTTCGGAAAGTATTCAGGCCCCTTGACTTTTCCCACATTTTTGTTACCTTATTCTAAAATCGATTACATTGTTTTTTCCCCTCATCAGTCTACACACAATAACCCATAATGACAAAGCAAAAACAGGTTTTTAGATATTTTTGCAAATGTATTTAAAAAAATATAAAAAAATCACAGTATTCAGATACTTTACTCAGTACTTTGTTGAAGCACCTTTGGCAGCAATTACAGCATTGAGTCTTCTTGGGTATGATGCTACAAGCTTGGCACACCTGTATTTGGGGTGTTTTTCAAATTCTTCTCTGCAGATCCTCTCAAACTCTGTCAGTTTGAATGGGGAGTGTCGCTGCACAGCTATTTTCCGGTCTCTCCAGAGATGTTCGATCGGGTTTAGGTCCGGGCTCTGGCTGGGCCACTCAAATACATTCAGAGACTTGTCCTGAAGCCACTTCTGCGTTGTCTTGGATGAGTGCTTAGGGTCATTGTCCTGTTGGAAGATGAACATTGGCACCAGTCTGAGGTCCTGAGTGCTCTGGAGCAGGTTTTCCGGTTTTCATCAAGGACCTCTCTGTACTATACTCCGTTCATCTTTCAAGCAAGGGACCTGAATACTTTCTGAATGCACTCTATGCCTTCCACAACCATAACACCCACTTTTATTTATTTGTTTAACCTTAATTTAACTAGGTAAGTTACTGATAATGGAATTAATGAGTTTCTATGGGCTTATTTTGAACCTAAACTTGTCACCTGCATTCCTGCCTTTGGGACAACGGCTCCCGTTGTTAGGGCGAGGACATGAGCATCTCGTCTTTATATGCAGATCTCTGGTATAAATGGGTATGGTGCACAGCACAGAAGGAGCGAATGAGACGAGACCAAAAATACCATATGAGAAAAAGTGGACATAAACGCTCATAAAAACTGAAAATACACATTAACTTGATTCTGTGATACAGGCATTTGGAATATCGCGCAATAACATACATTCAAATGAATCTAATTCATGAATTGTACAGCCCAGTCTTAGCTATGCCTACGGTACTGATGAAGAGTCTGTATAAAGCATCAGTTAACTCTCCATAGTAGAAGCCCTGGTCTCTGTCTCGTCACACCAACACAGCATTATATTCATGTTAGAGATAGGCCTAATGCAGTTAGTGCATCAAGCTGTGACACTGGAAGATGTTGTCAGTGATAAGGAAGAAGGTCATAAGTCCAGACCATGATGGTGCCTCAGATTGCTGAGGCTAGTGTTAAGGTGAAACTGATACTGTGGTTGGCTGTGAGGCCTTCCTTCCTGTTTGTCAGTGCAGTTTTACAACAGTATCCAGGGAATAGTAGTGCTGACTAGCATCCCCAGCACTGTGGTGTACTGCATAGTATGTTGTTTATGAGCGTCTCAGTCTGTGTTGTCACTGAGCACGGCTGCACCTGTGGCCACCGGGCTCCGACTGGCAGCAGCTGTCCCTCCCCGGATATCCCTCCCCCCTGGTTTAATATCCCACATGGGCCTGTCCACCTGCTACCTCTGGCTCCCAGAGAGGACACAAACCTCCAGAAAGATAGTGATAGTTAGCTTGAAGTTACTATAAAACCTGTTGTAGTGTATTACCTCTTCTTTTTCCCTGTCAAATGGTAGCTCACCACCGTAAGTTCTCTATTTGGTTATTACTGTATAAATACTTATGAGGAGTTTAAACAAAGAGGCACTGACTGTAGTGTACTGAAGCAGAGAAAAACAGATGAGATTCCAGCCAACAAATGCATTTCCGTGAGCCCTCCATCCCTCTGCCTGTCTGTCCCGCCTAATAGAGAAGGCCTCCAGGCAGTGCAGGTGCAGCCTGAGGGGGAGGCTGCTCTGACGATGGTGACCACGGTGGCAGTGCTGCCTGCTTGACACTCACAGCACATTCTGGGGAATGGCCTTGGACATGCATCTCCTCTGACTGAAATAGCAGGCCAGGTTTGTTAGATGAGAGGAAAGCTCTCCACAGCATGTTTTTGAGGTAAAAGTAGACAGTGAGTGGGGAGCAGGTGTTTTAAAATCAAACCAGTGCTCCGTGAGCCAAATGTTCTCCTAGTCCCAGGGGAACTGTGTTTGATCTGCTAATCCTACTTGTTGCTAATCTTTTGACAATGTGGAAGGTTTTCATGCCAGTTTGTGGAACCCAGCCTAATTTGGTTACTGGCTGGTGTCTGTCTGTGATAGCACTGCTAATCAAATAATTGGGCTTGTGTTCAGTCAGACTCCATATCAGTAGACAGAGCCATGTAGGCTATAGGCAACTGTAGTGGTTGTCTCATACACTACTGTGATGATTGTGGCATAAAATGCCGGAACAAATAGACACTTGCTCTGATATCCTCACACATACCCAAACATCAAGCCACTGCATGACCTTTACCCATCCCTGTTCTTCATAACTGATGGGATAGTACAACAGTTGCTATACACAGTATCTCTCAGTGTGGTGGTCCCACTGTGAAATAACCAGTCTGACATGTCATCTCTGTCTCTTTTGTTTGAAAAATGTGGCCAATTTTTGTATTAATTCCTTCAGTGTTGTCTTCTGAGAAAGTGAACATGACTTGTCATTTGAAATGGATTTCTAATCAAAGTAAGGGACAAATGTAATGGATGGTTGATTTAATTGCCTGTGTGATATCTGAGTGGTTCTGTTACAGAACAAGGTTGGAATCATTTTTCTACTTCAGAAGCACCAACAAAGGATGTGTTCATGAATTCACTCTGGAGTGTCAGTGTGTGCTCTGGACCGTTTGTAAAGTCAAAACGTTGTCAGATTATCCTTTGGTAAATTCAGAGCGTTTTCCTCTGGGAGTGTTCGTGGCGCACACTGAACACTCTGGCCGAGGAGTAGGGTTGATCCGAGCGTTCGGACTAGGGCTGGGCGATATGGCCTAAAAATCATATCTCGATTTGTTCACACTTATGGACAATTCACGATATACACTACCGTTCAAAAGTTTGGGGTCACTTAGAAATGTCCTTGTTTTTGAAAGAAAAGCACATTTTTTGTCCACTAAAATAAACATCAAATTGATCCGAAATACAGTGTAGACATTGTTAATGTTGTAAATTACTATTATAGTTGGAAACAGCTGATTTTTTATGGAATATCTACATAGATGTACAGAGGCCCATTATCATCAACCATCACTCCTGTGTTCCAATGGAACGTTGTGTTAGCTAAGTTATCATTTTAAAAGGCTAATTGATCATTAGAAAACCCTTTTGCAATTATATTAGCACAGCTGAAAACTGTTGTTCTGATTGAAGACGCAATAAAACTGGCCTTCTTTAGACTAGTTGAGTATCTGGAGCATCAGCATTTGTTGGTTCGATTACAGGCTCAAAATGTCCAGAAACAAAGACATTTCTTCTGAAACTCGTCATTCTATTCTTATTCTGAGAAATGAAGGCTATTCCATGTGAGAAATTGCCAAGAAACTGAAGATCTTGTACAACGCTGTGTACTACTCCCTTCACAGAACAGCAAAATGGGCTCTAACCAGAATAGAAAGAGGAGTGGGAGGCCCCGGTGCACAAATGAGCAAGAGGACAAGTACATTAGAGTGTCTAGTTTGAGAAATAGATGCCTCATAAGTCCTCAACTGGCAGCTTCATTATATATTACCCGCAAAACACCAGTCTCAACGTCAACAGTGAAGAGGCGACTCCGGGATGCTGGCCTTCTAGGCAGAGTTGCAAAGAAAAAGCCATATCTCAGATTGGCCAATAAAAGAAAAGATTAAAATGGGCAAAAGAACACAGACACTGGACAAAGGAATTCTGCTAGAAGGCCATCATAGAAGGCAATGCCTTTTGCGACAAAATTAGCATTCATTTTCCAGAATCAATGTTCATTTCAGTAACGTAAACTCACCCCATTCCATAAGAATGTGCGCAACCGCGACATTCAAACGAGGCTGCAAAGAAAACGAATGGGACTGTAGCGACTGTGTTGACTTGGGGTATGAACTAGGTTTCTATTCAAGCGTTGATCGACATGGTAATGGCTCTATAGTATTGGAGAAAAGGATCCTCCGTTACATCGTGACGTGTCATGTCGTAACGTACAGCACGCACAAAGCAACTATTTCTGTCTTACAATCTCTCTCCACCAGGTGTAGCACTTCTCTCATCGTTTAAAAACAGGAAATGGACAGTGATAGGGGTAAGGGAGGGATACCTAGTCATATTTTGCGTCGTCACTGCAAGTGATCACGACTCTCAAAAAAACTGTTTACATCTGAAGATCACTTTAGCACCGTCCTAAAAACCCGATTCAAATTCGACACAAACCTTCAAATAGGTATGCAATCACACATTATATAAACTCTTTATTGTGTTTTATTTACATTTGAGAGGCAACAAGGTGATAAGTTGGAAAGATCGAGTGAAAAAAAGCAATTTTCCCACACAACATCTCTCCTTCTCACTATCACGCATTAGTTTCGCTACCCCACCCGCCATTTTTAAAAAGACCCGACGGGGCTCATTGCCGTCTTGAATCATGCAGAAACGGGCAGCGTTTAGGTCATTAGGTCATGTCATTTATTTTGTTGGAAAGGGGAGAAAGTGTGCTTTACAATGGTATTGAAATTACAGTTGATCTGGAAGTATTACGTTTTTGGGACGCTAAAATACGGTCCATTGTACAGACCAAGGCGATGTACAAAAGTCAGTGAGTTTACGTTAGTGTCTGCTCTGCGCACAATTTGAGGAGTTGAGACATAAAAAGGGTATCGTTATAAAGGCGAACTTCTCCTCTATTACAGTAAAATAATGTCTCCATGTGTTTCGGTGTCCATATCCCCGATTCTGTTGGACCAAACCTTAAATGGAAATAGTGAGTTGAATCTGCTTATTTTCAGAGAGGAAGAAGTGATCTCTCATCTTTGTTGTTGCGAGTGGCAGGGGGAGGGGCTTGGTATGTGTGTGTAAATGGGAAGGTGCACACAGCACAGAAAGAGCGTAGGAGACAAGACCAAAAAGACAACATGAGAAAAAGCAGACATAATTGCTTGCTTTTTTAAAAACAATTTGATTTATTCTTGCTGAACATTCATTTGAATTATTCAGATTCATTTGATTTATCTCCCAGTTCAAGTTCTGACCTAAGAACAGCAATCAAGAATGCAAGCTAGTTGGCTAGTGTTGGCTAGCTTTCTAGCTACTTTCAGACCACTCAGACCATTTTACTTGCTTTAGCAAAGCTGGCTATACTGTTTTTATGTTATCTCCAGGGTTAATGACTGTAACTGTGTTACTGTCAAATATGTTATAATTTTTTGTTAGCTGATGTTTACTGAAACCTGTCATAACAACCGCGTTGCTAGATGGTTCATAAATTCATCAGTTATTCTGTGCTCTGGCACTTTCAAACCAGAGTGCTCTCAACTCAGAGTAGATTGCCAGAGTGAATTTACAAATGCACCCAAAGAAACAGTGTCTACAAGACAAATAGACTGGCAGGAAAGCAATTGGTCAGTGTCACATTAAGGGTGTGACACTGACCAACCAAGCCCCCGTCCATCCACTCCCCCGATGTCACTCTTGTGTAGAGAGTCTGCCTCCAGAGCTGTGTTTGACAGACAGACAGACAGACAGACAGACAGACAGACAGACAGACAGACAGACAGACAGACAGACAGACAGACAGAAGTTGGCAGATAGCGGAGATGGGTGCGTGGCGGATGACACTGGTTCAGAGCTGTGTTTGACAGACAGACAGACAGACAGACAGACAGACAGACAGACAGACAGACAGACAGACAGACAGACAGACAGACAGACAGACAGATAGCGGAGATGGGTGCGTGGCGGATGACACTGGTTCAGAGCTGTGTTTGACAGACAGACAGACAGACAGACAGACAGACAGACAGACAGACAGACAGACAGACAGACAGACAGACAGACAGACAGACAGACAGACAGACAGACAGACAGCGGAGATGGGTGCGTGGCGGATGACACTGGTTCAGAGCTGTGTTTGACAGACAGACAGACAGACAGACAGACAGACAGATAGCGGAGATGGGTGCGTGGCGGATGACACTGGTTCAGAGCTGTGTTTGACAGACAGACAGACAGATAGCGGAGATGGGTGCGTGGCGGATGACACTGGTTCAGAGCTGTGTTTGACAGACAGACAGACAGACAGACAGACAGACAGACAGACAGACAGACAGACAGACAGATAGCGGAGATGGGTGCGTGGCGGATGACACTGGTTCAGAGCTGTGTTTGACAGACAGACAGACAGACAGACAGACAGACAGATAGCGGAGATGGGTGCGTGGCGGATGACACTGGTTCAGAGCTGTGTTTGACAGACAGACAGACAGACAGACAGACAGACAGACAGATAGCGGAGATGGGTGCGTGGCGGATGACACTGGTTCAGAGCTGTGTTTGACAGACAGACAGACAGACAGACAGATAGCAGAGATGGGTGCGTGGCGGATGACACTGGTTCAGAGCTGCATCTGTGTCTGTTATGAGAGAAGCGTTCCTCCGCGTCTGGAAAAAATACTTTCAGTTCCCGTCCTCATTTCCTGTGCTGACGGAAGCTATCTCCTCTCCTCGGCAGAGGAACTGTCTCTTCTCGGAGAGATGTACACAAAACAAGACCCGACTAAAAATCATTTTCCCGTCTTTCATCAGCATGCCTGTTTCTTATGTTCTGCTTTGCTCGTTAGCTATAGATGCACCCGTTTACTCCTCTCAATCAATGCATGTCTGAAGTGCTTTCCTGTTTGGGAAATTAGCGCCAAATGATCTCGCTTGAGTGCCCGGCTCCTCTTGGCTGGTATGATGGTGAGTCCCGGGGGGTTTGTGAGAGGATACAGATTGGATGTTGTTTGGGAGAGCTGATGGGAGGGGGGGGGGGTTGAAACCTGATTGGAATATTGTTTGAGTTAATTAACTTGGGATTTTTTTCCTTTTCATGCATCTACGTGTAATCTAATTACAGACGGTGGTTTTCCAGTTCCTATCAAATGAAAATGTAACTGGTCCCTTGGGAGGAAGGGGGGTATGAAACTCTTACCCACCCCACCCTCAAGCCCTCTTCCCCACCCTACCCTCAAGCCCTCTTCCCCAAGCTTTACTGAGGAGCTAACAGATGTGGATGTCATAACGATCAGGGCACTTGTCTCTGAGTCTGAGCCTTTGTCTCAGCCATTCTGCTGAACCCTGTCTCTGCCAAGGACTACCCTGAAACTGACTGGTGTCTGTCAGGGACAGTATGGAGACATTGTGCTGTAGTAGATCCAGTGTCTCTGGAATGCTGCTCAGAGTTCAGCTATGCACGGTGCACTTTGACCTCCTTTTTAAAATATTCTAAATCTTCATAGCATACGTAAAATGAATGAATCTAAAATGCATGAACTTGCAACGTTGGGGCGTTTATGTTTGGAACACTGGTCTCGTCATGTTTTTGTAAGTAAGAGTGAAGGCAGCATCCTGATTAGTACCTACACAGAGTAAAACAGAGTTACGGCAATAGGCTAGGAAATGGTGGGCTATGCATCATTTCAACATAGGACCCCAGACTGTAACTATGAACAGATGGTGCCTCTTCTCCTCGTTTTCTTTCTATTCTATTCCCTCTCTCTATCTTTTCTTCTGTCAACTTTCTTCAAACTCTTTTTCTCTCTCATAGACATTCTCTTTCACACATGGAAAGTACAGATTCCTTTATGCTGACGCAACCCTTTAGTTTCAGGTTGTTGAATATCAGAGCAGCTCTTGTCATTGTAAGTGATTGGAGGAGATCAAGGTGCCCACTGTCTGTCTCAGCCCCTGTCTGTCTCACCATTAAACACCAGTTAGAGGCAGAAAATGCAATTCAAGCATTTCTCCCTACCTTTGGCGATGGAACCCAGATCAATGTTTTCCGCCCTGTCGGCCCGTCTCTCATATCTTGCTCTGTTTTTGCCTACATGCCTCTCATCTCTCTCACTCTACTTCTCCACATCTGTCCTGTGCTCCTTCTCCGTCTGTCTCAGAAGAAGATACACCACTCAGCTGTAAATGGGCCCATTTCTCACATTTGACTTAAAAATGTTCACATTCAGCGATTAGGAGGGAGAACCTGCCAGCCAGCACATTGGTGGAATATTGAATTCATTAGCCTCGCTTTATTTCAGTTCTGGGTCCTTGAAACAAAAACGTTGCCTTTTTTATTTCCAACATGGTTCAACGTTGGTGTCCTCGGACGTAGTTCTGCATTTCACCGTTAGCACCTCAAAGAAAGCACAGTAGAAACCTGGACCGTGGTAATGAAATAGAACAGGCTAGCAGCACAGCATGCCTAGTGGTTTCTAAGGAAAAATATGAGGACTTTTCCATTATTTCTTGAATGTGTAAGTCCGTAAAAGCATAAAATTAGATATCTATGGAGCATAAAATTAATTCTGAGACCTCTACAAAAGGTCAAAGGATATTTTCCAACTAAACCCACGATTAGCTTCCTGTTTGACATACAATGTTAATGCTTCATAAGAAGTCACCCAGTGTGGAATTGGTATGTCCAGCCACTCATTAATCCAGCTTTGAAGTCTTCAACTCTTTTATTCTTTAACTAAGGATTAAGGATGAATTTCTCACATCATTTTGATACGTACACATAATGTAGACATAAAAGCCTTTGTATGATTATCACTTGCGTAATTCTCTGCAACAAAGCCCTTCGTTATTGCTGCAGTCGCCAAGAGACGGTGCATTTATGCTTGGATCAACTCCCCCTCCCCATTTTCAACCCTCAACACTTTCTGGAATATTACAGGCAAGAGCTCCTCAGCATATCAGCCAATTACTGTTATATCTCTGTCCCTGTCTTAGACTCTTTTTCTGTCTACAACCCCCCTCCCCTGGAAGAAACGCCTGCACTCTCTTCTCTCCAGGAGCCCAATTTGTTAAGATCACTCTGTCAGATTGCTGTCTTTTTGAGAAGGGGTTAGTAACCGCTATTCGAGGGTTTAATGATTGCAGAGAGGGGGGTGAAAAGGCAAAATGCAGATCATCTGTAATCTCTTTTGAGGAGTCATGCCACTATTCTTTTCTTCTCCCCTGCTTATCTTGTGATCCCATTTGCTCTCCTCCTTTCTCTTCTGCCAAGGTCTTTTTACGGTCACTTTCACTCTCTTATTCTGTCTCTCCCTCAGTCCCTCCCCCTCACTGCACTCTTTTTCGCTCTAAATATTTGTCTTCCCTTCCTACAATATCTTTCTCCTCTCTCACTCTGTCTCCCTCTCTTTCTCTCTCTGCCCTCCTTCCCCTCTTCTGTTTCTCTCTCTTTCAGTCCCTCCATCCCTCTCCCCGGCTGCTGGTTCCTTTCATGTGTTGGACGGACTGTCAGCATAGAGCCGACCCCATGTAAATATGTAGACTAATCTGGGCTTTCATTGGTTTGTGTACATGAATATTGTATGACTGGCTCTCCTGTGCTGGGCCAGATTAGTTCTCACTCGTATCCCCTGGTTAATTGAAAAGCATTATAGCTGACTGCAGTCAGGAGCGGCACTTCACAAAGCTCTTTTCTCAGGCCCTGGCGAGGGTAGGCGAGGCAGCTCTGATTCCTCTCCCCTATACTCAAAGCTCCCTTTTCAAATGGACACCAATCAAAAGGCTCTCTCCTGGGAGAGGGTGAGCAGCATGGGGAAATGAGGTGAAGTGTATAGACGAACCGACCTTCAATATTGTAACATCCTCCATATCAGAATGTGACAGGCCGGGCGTTTGTGAAGAAGGGGGCATGGTGGGACGATGTGTAATTGGACTGGATAGCGGTGAATAGACAGAGCATTTCGAGGTTCATCCAGACTGCCTTCAGAAGACTAGAAGGGTTGTGGTGTTTGGAGATGAAGTCTAGGTGATAACAGGAACAGGAAAGAATTCCTGACTTGTATGGTCAGAGATCCTACTGTTTTCTAATGAGAGCAAACCGCAAATACATTACACACACGCACACACACACACACACACACACACACACACTAACCCATTCTACACAACTCTTTTAAAAACGATTGACGTTGGCAGAGTTGCCGAGACAGCTGGGAGGGGCAGGAAGAATCAAAATGACAGTTTGGATAATAAGACAATCTCAAGGATGAATTTGATAATGTTATGCTTCATTTTCCCCTCATCTCTAAAAAAGTCTCTCTGGGGGCCTCTTTCAAATGGGCCTGGCCGTGTCTATCAAATTCAGGTCTGTTACTGAGGGATATGTGGGGTTGAGCAGCACATGTCGGTGCACACTGGAAACAAGCCCCTCCGTGTTGCCTCTGGACACGTTCTCCCTATCAAGCAGCTAATTGTATGCAGACCTCATCATGGATATGGAATAGAGAGAGGGAGAGAGAGGGAGAGGGAGAGAGAGAGAGAGAGATGTTATCTCGGGGATGGCGCGGAAATAAGAGGGGGAAATTGAGTGGAAACTCTGGCTCTGCATAGAGGAGAGCCGCCCGTTATGGAGGCCTTTCCCCCATCCTCCATCCTGCCTCTACCTTGTTTTATTACCAGTTAGTTTGCTGCCACTCTCTTTCCTTCGTATTCCCCGGCTATGGGAGCTGTGGAGACGTGTGTGAGGGGTTTACATTGTAGCTGAGATGGGTGTATAAAGTGTTTCACACGGAGTGTCATGAGAGCACCAAAACCTGTACCTCATTTTAGACACGTCCACACCTGTACCTCATTTTAGACACGTCCACACCCTCCGCCTACCCAATATGTCCAACCATTCTCAGGCGGACATTTCTCTTCAAAAAGAATACTGTAGTATAAAAACATTGTTTCCGTCTTGCACACACAAACTCCCTCTACCCCCTGTTTCCCACCAGTCCACCACATGGCATTGTGATGTTGCCAGGCTGCACAGCCCTGCTGGAATGAGAATGAGTTGTGCAGTGGCCCCGTGTCAGAGTGCAGCAGATTGAACATTAGGCAGAATGGTCCAGCATGTGTTTTGCCCATTTCATTTTTTTTACATCAGCATCAGCACAGTGGCCCTGAGGCGAGGGGGGAACTCTTCAAAGGACACCTGCTTTATTAACCCTGCACGAGCGCACGTGTGGGTGTGTGTGTGTGTGTGAGAGAGAGAGAGAGAGAGAGAGAGAGAGAGAGAGACAGAGAGAGAGAGAGAGAGAGAGAGAGAGCTTGTTTATGTGTTCGTGATTAATGCCTGCCAGAAATCCAATGGCTCCGCATATTGAGTATTTTGCAGTCAGCGTTTGTGTGCGTGTGTGTGTTTGTGTGTGTGTGTGATGGTATTTGAGAGGAAGAAAAGGAGAGATCACTGAATCTCTTGCATCCTGCAGCCTTCCTTGGCTAGATGAGATGAGAACAAGAAGTGTATGTTTGTATTCTTATTTTTTTTCATTGCTGTTTTAAAAACACCTTTTTAAGCCTAGCTAGTTGTTGGATCTACATGTTTTGTAGCAGAGAATAGTTGCCTACTCCTCTAGAGCTTATTGTACAATGTAGGTGCCGAGTGCCAACATTGTGTGTCTGTTTGTGTCTATGTGTGTTAATGTATTTATGTGTGTATGTCTTACTTATTCAAATAAAATGTGATTTGTCACATGCTTTGTAAACAACAGGTGTAGACTAACAGTGAAATGCTTAGTTACAGGCTCTTCCCAACAATGCAGAGAGAAAAATATAGAACAAATTATAACACAAGGAATGTCTTTTCTGCAGGATAAGATGAACATGTTAACCAGCTTTGTTTGGCTAGTTCTGACAGTGCAGCAATATCTAACATGTAATCTTAACAATTCCACAACAACTACCTAATACACACACATCTAAGTGAAGGAATGTAATAAGAATATACACATATAAATATATTGATGAGCAATGACAGATCGGCACAGGAATACAATTATTTGGGTGGATCCCATCCTACTTATAAAATATGTTTTGTTTCCAAAAGGTATCAAAATTGTCAATAAAAGTTATACCCATTGAGCTGCAATAATCACATAGCCAGTTGTGAAGCAAAAGAATCGTGCTTAAGCGTTCAACGCCACGGTTCAGAGGGAACAGGGCCAGATATGTTGGGTCTTTTGTCAGTGTGTAGCAGAGAGTCAATCAGCTCTTTAAAATCCAGTTTCAACTGTTCAGAGCTGCCCTTCATAATGTCATTAAAACCCACATGGACTACGATAGAATCGATTTCCATGTCCTGGCCTAGTACATTCGGGAGCAGCTTAGTAATGTCATTTACTCGAGCTACGGGATAGGACATTGTTTTTGCACCAGGAACGGTCACATTTCTTACCGTGGAGCTGCCCAAAATCACGGCTGGAGAGAAGGAAGAGGAAATCTGTCCCCTCCCACACTTCACAGGATTCGGAGAACCCTTTATGATAACTTGAGCCCGTAGCTCCCGGCGCCTGGTGCAGGCCTCCAACAGATGGAGAACCCTTTATGATAACTTGAGCCCGTAGCTCCCGGCGCCTGGTGCAGGCCTCCAACAGATGGAGAACCCTTTATGATAACTTGAGCCCGTAGCTCCGTAGCTCCCGGGCGCCTGGTTCCAACAGATGCAGGCCTCCAACAGATGGAGAACCCTTTATGATAACTTGAGCCCGTAGCTCCCGGCGCCTGGTGCAGGCCTCCAACAGATGGAGAACCCTTTATGATAACTTGAGCCCGTAGCTCCCGGCACCTGGTGCAGGCCTCCAACAGATGGAGAACCCTTTATGATAACTTGAGCCCGTAGCTCCCGGCGCCTGGTGCAGGCCTCCAACAGATGGAGAACCCTTTATGATAACTTGAGCCCGTAGCTCCCGGCGCCTGGTGCAGGCCTCCAACAGATGGAGAACCCTTTATGATAACTTGAGCCCGTAGCTCCCGGCGCCTGGTGCAGGCCTCCAACAGATGGAGAACCCTTTATGATAACAGCCCGCCTCCAGGCCTCCAACAGATGGAGAACCCTTTATGATAACTTGAGCCCGTAGCTCCCGGCGCCTGGTGCAGGCCTCCAACAGATGGAGAACCCTTTATGATAACTTGAGCCCGTAGCTCCCGGCGCCTGGTGCAGGCCTCCAACAGATGGAGAAGCCCCACTTGATATAGAGCAGGGACAGAAGGTTGCCGACATCGACTTTGAAATCGTAGTAGTAGGCAGAGCGGCCGCAGGCACAGGCACCCCCAGCGCCGAAGGTGCAGGAAGATCAGCCTCCAACATTTTGTAGTTTGTATCCACTCCAGGCCTCTCGTTGGGAGTGTAGACTGCTTTGCGGGAGGCCGCTGTCTTCAGCTTACATGGCTCGTGACACGCGACCATCATTGCTCCTCTTGCTGTGCTCCTTCAACTCCTCTATCAGATGGGGGAGCTCCAGGCAACACTGGCCAGTCGGATAACAACAAACAACAAGGCGGAGATGCATTCAACAAGCGCGAACGCCGTCCGGCCACCGGCGTAGAACATTTTAACATTCCACTCTGAGTTTTCCCCAGTTTCTTACGTAGGTTGGTGATCCTGCCACTCAAGCACATTAGCTGTGAAAATAGCTGTGCAGCGACGCTCCCCACACAATCTGACAGAGCTTGTGAGGATTTGCAGAGAAGAATGGGAGAAACTCCCCAAATACAGGTGTGCCAAGCTTGTATCTTCATACCCAAGAAGACTCAAGACTGTAATGGCTGCCAAAATGACTGAGTAAAGGGTCTGAATGTTTATGTAAATGTGATATTTCAGAAAAATGCTTTTTTTTTTTTTGCAAAAACAAATGAGGTATTGTGTGTGATTGATGAGGGAAAAAACATTTTTGAATACATTTTAGAATAAGGTTGTAACGTAACAAAATGTGGAAAAGGTCAACAGGTTTGAATACTTTCCGAATGCACTGTACTTTCTGAGAAGTAACCATTATTAACTATTTTACACTTGGGGTTGCAATACATAACTTTTACCCATTGAATAAGAGGTCTTACTCACATCGGCAGCAGAGAGCGAGATAACACATTTGTCCTGAACTGCTGGTGATCTTATGAATGGTTCATTGCAGGGTCCCAGGACGTGGGTGGATGGAGATGGTACTTTATCACTCTGCTGAACCATTCTTAACCCAGTCACGTCCCGCCCTGTTACTGCACTGGGTCACCTCCAGTCTCTCTCTGTGTGTGTGTGTGTGTGTGTGTGTGTGTGTGTGTGTGTGTGTGTGTGTGTGTTTGAGCATTTGAGGCTATTGACTCAGACCGCATTCTGAACATCACAAAGACACATACTTTGTATTAGACCACAGATAGAGATAAACACATACCACATTGAACGATACGTCATATAACAACATGCCCAAACCCTTTTACATATAGAATACACACTGTCATTATCTCTCACTACCTCTCTCTCGCTCTCACTGTCTCTGCCTCTCTGTGTCAGCCTACCTCCCTGGCTTTCCTCTCTTCTCTCTGTCCTTGGCTGTGTTGTGTGTATTGACAGTGCTGGCTGGTTAGGTGGGCTGTCCTGTTTTTAACCCCACACTGGACCCATGACTGATGGGATTCACTAGCCCTCCCATCCCTGTCTCACACACCATCAGAGATGATGCATCTCTGTGTGTATGTGTGTCAGTGTGTCTATATGTGTATGTATGGGTGTTTACAGCTATGGGTGTGTTCTTGTCTCCCCTAGTCAGCCTGCCTCTTTTGACCTTAGTCTGATGGAGTGTTTGAGTGTCTGTGTCCTTGTCTGCCTGTGCTTGGACCACAGCCTAGTACAGTGTACTGTAGCTGCCCACTGACTGACTGCTCTGCACACATCTATCCATCCATCCCACCACTCAGTGTGATGTCATGCCAGCCAGGTATTAAATGTTTAATGGCAGTGGAGGTAGGATATTGCCTGCTACTTGTCCAGATTAAAAATGTAGGAGTCTGAATGGTGCTTTGACATGTCTGAATGCTGTGGGACTCTGTCCTCTCTGTAGAGTAACGTGACCTCACCAAGCTGTCTGGCTCATAGTACTTTCTCTAGGATATGGTCTCTTCACACGGCCCTTGTATTAGCACAAACAATATTGTGTCTTTTTTCCAAGTGGGCCAACTCATATTGAGTTGTTCCAGTGTCTACTGTAGTACTGTACAGTCTGTGTTTGTAAAACCCAAAGAGGACGGTAGGCACATTTAGTCTGAGGTCGTGATGGGAGTACCAGAGGAATAGAGGAGGAGGAGGTTAGAGGGGAGGTTATATTTAGCTATGTCCATCCAACAAATCCCTCCTCCAACTAGTTTGGAGTCGACCCTGATGCGTCCTGTAAGTGAGGGGTGCAGGGAGGAAGTGGACAGGGGGTTGGATGTAAGAATGCAGCTGCTAGGCTGTCTCTTCAAGCTGAAAAGACTACTCCTTGGCCCTTCTGCAAACTGCAAACTTCTCTCTCTTTCTCTCTCTCTCCCTCTCCCTCTCCCTCTCCCTCTCCCTCTCTCTCTTCAGCTCTTTCCATTCTGTGTCTTGCAATGTGTTGCATGTTGAAGTGTTTCTGTGTGGGACGTCGTACCACATTAGCCTCTTGGGCCTTGTCTGACACACTGGCGGCCATTTTCTTCTCCTCAGCTGTAGTGAGAGGAAAGGAGAGCGGATGTCAGGAGGATATCTAGACATCCACAGGTCCCCAGGGAGCACGGCCGGAGACACCTGGTCCGACCACAGACCCTTTTACAATGCTGGCTATCAAACGCTGCATTGTTCTGGGCGCTTCACAATGGACACACACACATACATACACACTGTGTAGAGAAACTCGCACATATTTTACAGAAATATAAACCCAGAAGACATTCCTCTGAGGTTACAGAAAAGAGTAACTACACTCACACATGCTTGCACACATACAGTATATTATACGCACAGCGAACAAAATCGCCCAGCGCCTCACCCAAAACAACTGTAGTCTGTGACTGGGAGGATAAACAGCAGAGCTAAACTGAGTACAGCTGGAGAGCATTCCCTCTGGTCACTATGCTCTGACAGAGAGAGAGAGAGAAGAAAGCATGAGAAAAGCATGTCTGTGTGGGTTTGTCTGTCTGCCTGGCTCACCTTTTGGACGTCCCACAAAGAGAGCCGAGCTGAGCAGAGCAGCCTCTCTGACAGAGTGGGACTCAGGGCCTGATCAGAGGAGCAGCAGGAGGGGACCTCCCAAGGGACACCGAGGGACTGCTCTGCCTTATACTGGACTAGAGATGAGCAATCTGAAGAAGTGACACTAAAATGAAGGAGTGAAGCAGACAGTGACACATTGCTGCGAATGTCGCACGAAATGTTACTGGAAGGGTGAAGTGAACCATTTTTATCCTGCTCGGTTTTCATATCTTATTTGACCACTTACTTATGCTCACAAGGTGGGAGGCTCTTATTCTGTGCTGGCTTTCACCAGCTTGACTCACAGTACAGATAACAGCAATATATTGTAGCTATGTGCCATCCCGTCTATGTATCAACAGCCAAACAATTCAGCCTCATGAAAGGTGTTAGGTAGCACAACGTTACAATGGCTAGCTGGAACATTACGCTTGAAAAGTCTCATAGTATAATCTACTGTGACCAGCTAATGATTTAAAGTGCGACTTTGGTTGGGTTCCTGTATAATGAGAGAGTAGGTAATGGCTGTCTATACACACAGACTGGTTTTCCTCTTTATTTTTATAGCCAGAGAGAGAATGCTTCACTGGCCACCACTTGATTCGGGGCTTTGTGGTTGTATTTCTTTAATGCTGTTTTCATTGTGTGGTTTCGTCGTTTGCTCTGGCATTATCTGTCTGTTTGTTTGTTGTGCCGTTCGTTTCCCCCCTGAGCAACGCTGCAGAGCTCTGCTTTTCATTACCTCCTTGTGTCTGGAGGATCCAGCCCTGTTTGGAGATGGGAGAGGACTTGATCCTCTATTAATCCTACCATGCATCTTCCTCTGTAGGATGTACCCTCCACACTACATTTCATTAGTGGCCCTCCCCTCCCCAGGCCCTTGCTCACTTAGGTCCACAGGAAGGTTAGATTGACAGAATGTTTGTACTGAGCAAAGTTGTGCTCAGCAAGAGGCAGGCTAGGAGCTGGCTGCCAGAGCAGGATCCTTCAGGAGCAAGCTGTTTACATGCTAATGTCTCTCCACAATGATTGATTGGTTTACACACACTGGGTGAAATGTCCCTGCATCTCTCTGATTTCAAGGCCTGCTTTTATTATAGTCACCCACGTACAACACAAACTCAAAACACATACACACACATGCATTTACCTTGCACACTTACATAATACAAGCACATAAACTGTAATGCAGATGCACGCTTACAGAGGGTAATATTTTGTTGTGCTGTAAAGCACAGTGTTTAAAGGGGAAGTTCAGCCCAAAATAGTTCTGGGCCCTTTATAACACTTTCCTGGCTGTTTGTCAGTACCCCCAGACAGTTCTTACATCCATTGCTTGAGTATTGAGATTTCTGTATTTTTATATAAAAATGACCTAAAATGCATTACCTAACATGTATTAAAAACGTGTATTATTGTTACATTAACGACGATTGGTGTCTAAGCACATTGAATAACCAAATAAATGTGGCGTTCCATATAGTCTGTGATCTGGTAGATACTCTTCTTCCTGGTTCAAAAATATATCATTACAGAGGGTGGGACAAAGCAGCATCTTACTATTGGTCTCCAAGAAAATAAATCAGAATGAAAGGAAGTAAACAAAGAGATGGTAGCTAGCTAGGCTAGCGGTTAGTAATCTCTAATGTAAAGTAAGGCAAATAACATCAGTAGTAGAGTAGCTGAGTGATGTTGGCATTGTATCCGGGTGCAATAATGTTCCGGTCAGATAAAAATACACGACACATTTCCACTCTTTTCCTGGCCGCGAGGGAGTTTTGTGTCAGGCATGGCTGCAGGCCAGCTACATCCTGCTTATGGTGTCGATACGATGTCATTCACCAGCTGCGGTTGACTGTGTCCAGTGATCACTTTGTGGTCACTGACTATAAGAGGGACAGGTTGAAACAGCGTTCTGTTCCCACTGTCTTTCCACCATGGACGGGAAAGCTCCAACCATTCAAGGTATGTTGCTAGCTAGCTAAGTTTCTAACACCTGTAGCTAGTCAAAACAAAGAGATATATAACATGATTTGCTTGCCATTTCCTGAACTAGTTTGTGGGATATTTAGCTTAGCTACGACTGTAACTCAAATCAAATTTATTTATATAGCCCTTCGTACATCAGCTGATATCTCAAAGTGCTGTACAGAAACCCAGCCTAAAAGCCCAAACAGCAAGCAATGCAGGTGTGGAAGCACGGTGGCTAGGAAAAACTCCCTAGAAAGGCCAAAACCTAGGAAGAAACCTAGAGAGGAACCAGGCTATGAGGGGTGGCCAGTCCTCTTCTCGCTGTGCCGGGTGGAGATTATAACAGAACATGGCCAAGATGTTCAAATGTTCATAAATGACCAGCATGGTCAAATAATAATAATCACAGGCAGAACAGTTGAAACTGGAGCAGCAGCACAGCCAGGTGGACTGGGGACAGCAAGGAGTCATCATGCCAGGTAGTCTTGAGGCATGATCCTAGGGCTCAGGTCCTCCGAGAGAGAGAAAGAAAGAGAGAATTAGAGAGAGCATACTTAAATAAACACAGGACACCGGATAAGACAGGAGAAGTACTCCAGATATAACAAACTGACCCTAGCCCCCCGACACATAAACTACTGCAGCATACTGTAACTGTAATGTAACTGTAATGTTACAATAATAACTAATGTAATGTAACTGTAATGTTACAATAATAACTGTAATGTAACTGTAATGTTACAATAATAACTGTAATGTAATGTAACTGTAATGTTACAATAATAACTGTAATGTAACTGTAATGTTACAATAATAACTGTAATGGTTTCCTGTCCTTACTAACGGTTTTGTCTATCTTTGGGATGCTATTCCCTTTATCATTATGACATTACTGATAAGAAAAAGTATTTTATTTTCTACTAGGCATCAAAGTTTTCTGTAGTGCTATTACTTGCCCTAGGTCCATGAGTAGGACACAGCCCTAGCCAGAGACATAGAGATACATATACGGCTGTGGCCCTAGCTGGTGCATGAGTTGTAATGACAACAAAACTTTTACATTATTTCAATTAAAACATTTAGAATATCATTTAGAATACCCTGAATTGACATGTAATGACTGACTCTGTTTTATACCAGCCAACATCACCAATCACTCAATTCTGTTTATACCTGCTTGGGAGGGAATGGAAGAAGGAGAGGGGTGGTGGAACAGACATCAGGATAGGACATGGAACCATACTGTCTCGGATTGTATCTTTGTTCAATTTCTCACATCTTCAATCTTTGACCCAATGATCCTGCACTCATGCCTCCCCCAGTAATTTTTCAGGACGATGCAATGAAACACTAATTAGGACTAATTTCAATGTTTTGTTTTGTTATTCTGTTACACATCTTTCAAGAGATCAGAGAAGCCGTGTGGAGTATTCCAAACAGGCCAACCTCCCAACATCACCCAACAAAAACCAACCTAGGAGTAGCTGATGGCAAAACTTTTCAGCCTAACTTTGGAACTACACTGAACAAAAATATAAATGCAACATGTAAAGTGCTGGTCACATGTTTCATGAGCTGAAATAAAAAAAATCCTATAATTTTTCCATACGTACAAAAAGTTGATTTCTCTCATATTTTGTGCACAAATTTGTTTTACATCCCTGTTAGTGGGCGTTTCTCCTTTGTCAAGATAATCCATCCACCTGACAGGTGTGGCACATCAAGAAGCTCATTAAAAAGCATGATCATTACACAGGTGCACCTTGTGTTGGGGACAATAAAAGGCCACTTTAAAATGTGCAGTTTTGTCACACAACACAATGCCACAGATGTCTCAAGTTTTGAGGGAGTTTGCAATTGGCATGCTGACTGCAGTAATGTCCAACAGAGCTGTTACTAGAGAATGTAATGTTAATTTCTCTACCATAAGCTGCCTCCAATGTCGTTTTACACAATTTGGCAGTACGTCCAACCGGCATCACAACCGCAGACCATGTGTAACCACACCAGCTCCACATCTGGATTGATTGGGCCTGGCTCCCCAGTGGGTGGTTGGGCCTATGCCCTCCCAGTCCCACCCATGGCTGCACCCCTGCCCAGTCGTGTTAAATCCATAGATTAGGGCTCTTTGACTGTACTGTTTGAAACCTCTCGTTTCAAGGTCCACCATGGCCTCAGCTAACTCAAAGTTTATGCCGCACTCTGAAAGTATAGTGAAAAAGCTCAAAGGGACACAAGAAACTTAAATACATAGCTGTCTCTCCAGCTATGGGGGTTGGGATTTGTCATTTATTTACATTTCTTATTGGTACATGTTCAGTGTTTTGTAAAAAATAAAGCATCCATTAAACTTGATTTCGGGCCTGCGAGTAATAGTTTGTGATCATGATTCAATACTGTCACTTTGAGTTGCAGTTTTTGAGGGGTGGCAGGTAGGGGTGGCAGGTAGCCTAGTGGTTAGAGTGTTTGGCCCTTAACCGAAAGGTTGCAAGATTGAACCCCCGAGCTGATAAGGTAAAAATCTGTCGTTCTGCCCCTGAACAAGGCAGTTAACCCACTGTTCCTAGGCCGTCATTGTAAAATAAGAATTTGTTCTTAACTGACTTGCCTAGTTAAATAAAGGTTCAAAAATAAAAATTTGAATGATTCAAGAGTATGTCACAGTGATTTAATTTAGTTAGCAAATATGCCACCACCATCAGATTAAACACTGCTGTGTGCGTCATGATGTTGCAAATCCATTAGTTACGTGTTGTCGTGAATGTTCATTACATCTCTTGACAAGTGGCATTACATCATACTGATTGTATTGTAGCATATAGTTCATTAGTGTTGCTGTATTGTCCCCATATGTCTCAACGTGAGGCAGTCTTGGAAGTCTTCTGAATAACAAATGATGAAGTGATGAGTCACGGAGGAGAGAAGAGGAGTGTGTCTGTCTGTAAGTGCTGGAGACTAGCAACAGTCTGGTCTGCCTGGCTGCAGAGTTTAGAGGGTGGGAGGGCATTTAGGGGAGGGCTCTGTGGTGATGGATGATTGCTGAGAGAAAGGAGGACGAGGCATGAAATAGAATGTGGAGTAAGGACAGAGAAACTGGGAACCAATAGTACTACTCCAGGCAGAGAAGAGACTGAGAGAGAAGAGTGTACTGTAGGAGAGAGATGAATCCTGTCTCAGATTTGCTGATGGTTGCTCCTCTCAGGTTGCACTGGCCAAACATTTACATTAACATATACATTTAAACATTTACATATGCATTTAATTTTACAGTATTTGGTAAGTCCTCTCCCAAAAGTCAACACTTAGAAGGTTAGCATGTCAAAAGTGCGAAGAAGAGACACGTTATTTGAGATTTGTGGGGAAATATAGAGTATAGTCTGTGTCTGCTTGTCAAGTTAGTGGAACTGAAGACTGGAGGGGTCGATAACACTAGAACAGAAAATGTGCAAATGCAAGGTTGGAGTCACGTTTCTCTTGGCAACCACATGTTCCACTCAAAATTGGGTGCACTCGTGGTGTCTGCACAGTATGGGAGAATAGGAAGGTAAATTACACTGAGTATACAAAACATAAAGAACATTTGCTCTTTCCATGACATAGACTGACCAGGTGAATCCAGGTGAAAGCTATGATCCCTTAGTGATGTCACCTGTTAAATCCACTCCAACCAGTGTAGATGAAGGGGAGGAAAGGGGTTAAAGAAGGATTTTAAGACAATTGAGACATGGTTTGTGTATGTGTGCCATTCAGAGACTGAATGGGCAAGTCAAAAGATTGAAGTGCCTTTGACCGTGGTATGTAGTAGGTGCCATATGTTTTACTTAACCCCATGGTTCTCAAAGCTTGTGCCCAGAGAGCTACCGTCCTGTAGGTTCTCAATCCAACCCAACCCTGATCAAGCTCACCTGTTGGGGTGAAAACCTACAAGATGGTTCCTCTTCAGGACCATGTTCTTAAATCCCTGGCCTAACCAATGCGAAGTGACAGTGTGGATGGCATAGTAACTGTGTAATTGTTGTTTTATGTTTTATAATAACATACAATTGTTTAAAAAATGTTTTTAACTACAATGTTATTTCTTGAAAATGTTATTCGTATAAGACGCTATGAGCCTCCTCAACTTCCTGGAATCCAAATGTAGCTGCTGTTGGGGTCAGGGTAGTTAGATGGAATTGCTGCCACCACAGAGGCTGGGAGTACCCATCGTTGACCTCGACCTAGATGTTCAGCCCCTCAGAATCCACTCCGGGGTGATCCGATAAGAGACCCGTCTGTATTGTCTAGAGAGACAGAAAATAAATACGTGACAATGTTATATAGGTTGGATATTTATTTTCATCTTAGAAAGTAATATAAATGTCCTGTGAGTAATATTAGCCAAAACACTTATGCTTCAGAGACCCATTTGGACCATCAGGTGTGACATGTGACATGTTTTGGAGACACCGTCAGCTGTCTCCAAAACAGCTGGACGCCATTTTCTGCTGCATCGTCAGTCTGATGTTCTACCCCCTCCATTATCGGAGTAAACTGGTCCCATTCTCGACAGCCGATACATTCACTGTCTGTTGGTAGAGGTAGGCATCTCCCGCAACCGCACCACAAGTCACCGTGCGTTCTGGGAAGAGCCTGTGTTTCCTCCACATCTGCTCGGTCCTATCTCTCTACAGCTCTTTTCCTCTCGGTCAACCCGCAAATAGAACAACTCAGCCTCGGTATACTCCGTCTCAATCTGATATTGCACAACAGTACCATTCTGAAAATGAAGCAGGTCTCCAATTTCCTCTTTGTTCTCTGTCTGACATTCTTTACTCTAATTACATTTGAAGAAGGCAGCAAATACTGTGAAAATTATTGTTTACATCCTTCAACTACGTCCACCTCGGATGTCCCGACCTAGGTCCCGACTCGCGGCGCACATTAATCTACTTCCTGGATTTCAAAACGAAAATAACAAAATACACTGGTAAAAAGTATCCTACTGAAAACGTAAGCAGGACAATTATGCCAAGAAAGTCATTACAAGGACTATTGCAGTCACGGGAGGCCAGAGCGGAGTGTTTGGGAGGTATTTATGATACCCTTTGATGTTGCATGGGGTTTCTATGGGGAAGGTGGGGGGTAGAATCAGTTTATTACCTACATCTAAATACTCAAGCAATGGCCCTAAAAACTGTCTGGGGTAATGACAAACGACCGGGCAAGTGTTATAAAGGGCCCAGAAAGGTTTTTGGGTATAACTTCCTCTTTAAGGGGTCTTGTTGGGTAGTTCAGGGCAGGATCAGTGGCCCTGTTATGGCTGGATTGATTAATGCGATTGGGCAGGCCGGGGAGCTCGGGTTTGGAGGTACTGGGGCCCTCAACGGGGGGCATCAGGGCCTCATAGACAGTCGAACCTAATGGGCACAGCACCTGCCACTTTACTGCAGTTTCCTCCCTCTCTATATTCCTGCTAATTATTCACTGTCATTACCATTCTAAATTACATGTAATTCAGAGACAAACAGGCAAGATTTGTAAAAAATAAAGATGATTAACTTGTCTTGTTTTGGTTCTGTTAACCTCTCTCCTCTCTCTCTCGTGGGAAGTGTAGCTCATACATACAGTAAGGCTGATATTAGCTCCGGCTGCATTGTATTATACTAGCCTTTAGAAAGACCCCCCTCCTCACACCTGAAACCAATTAGCCCTGTCTCTTGGTCACTGTATCTGCATAGTGTCGTTGGGCCTGATTAAGCTGGCTTCCTGTGATGGCAGGCCAACACATCTACAGTGTTAGTCGAGAGCATGGCAGATAGAATCGGCAGCAGCTAGAATCGGGAGCATGTCAAGAGCCAGATGAGCTAGTTGAATGTTAAGTGTGGAGCTACAAGCCATTGGTTTTCTTAATTAAGTTGGACCGAAGTGACCTGACGCTGCCATTTCCTCCTTAACCTCTTTGGCCCGGGATCCCATTTTTCTATAGACAAAATGTGCGACCCCACCATGTAAAACAAGTGATGTAATCAATGGCCAATGTCAACTTTTTAAATTGGGGCTTTAAAAGTCTATTACAAATCAGTCTGACAGTACTTTCAGTGATGGGGTCATAATATTTTGAGCCACATTTGTAGAATCATAAAACACGGGACGAGATGTTAAAAACTGTCCATTGTGCCAATAGATGGAATGCACTCGCATGAGATTTGCCGTGATGTTGACAGAGTGGCATGGGAGGTTTATTTCTTAGACTGGGGTAAGATGTCAATTTTGGGACACATCCTCAGTAGTGTGCCTTCGAATCAGTGGGTGTTTCGGCCTTTAATCACTAAACACCCTCATCAAAGGTGGCCAGCTAAAGGGTAATCAAGCCTTAGCTTGTGTCCCATGCCCAATTAAGATGTCCCACGGGACTATGCAAGGCAGGGGTGTCCTCTTCCCTGAGCCAGCCATACAGCTGACCGCATACCTCATATGCCCTCCTCAAGTTGGAGGGATCTGAATTGGGTTCTCAGGTGGGGGTGGGGGTCATGAAGTTATAGCCCAGCAAGGGTCCTTCCGTTTGATCCAGATCCACTGGCTGCCTCTTTCAGCTGCTTGAGAAACTGCTCTGACGGTCTGCCGCAGAGCCTGTCCATGGATTCCAAGTTCTTTCAGCAACCTGATGATGGAAGAAGCCACGAATCCTCTGCATCCCACTTCAACTGGCCAGACTTTTGCATTCCAGCCACGCTGAGTTGCGTCTGCTGCCAACTCTGTGTAACGCAGTTTCTTACGCTCGTAGGCCTCTTCAACAGAGTTTTCCCACGGGACTGTGAGCTCTATGATGTACACAGCCTTTCGTGAAGGGGACCAGAGTACCATGTCTGGCCTAAGGTTGGTAGAAGCAATCTCAGGTGGAAAAATTAGTTTCTGGCCAATATCGACAAGCATCTTCCAGTCCCGGGCCATGGCTAGGTGTCCAGTTTCTGGCTTTGTAGGAGGATACTTGGGCCTTTTCTGTCCCTCCCGGATGAATGTTGTTGTTTTGACGGGATTGCTTGTTTTTGGAGGTAATGAATTGGTTGCACTCCTCTTGGTCTCAAGTGCTGCAGCCAGGCTTTTGAGGACCTGATTGTGCCTCTAGGTGTAGCGGCCTTGTGAGAGGCTGGTCTTGCAACCTGTCATTATATGCCTGAGAGTCGCTGGAGCTGGGCAGAGGGGGCAGGTCGGGACCTCGCAATACCATTGATGTAGATTTTTTGGTGATGGAAGCACATCATAAACAGCTCTTATGATGAAGCTGATGTTGCTTGCCTCCATTTGCCAAAGCTCACTCCAGTTGATCTTTCTCCTCTCCAGGCCTTCCCACCGCATCCATTGTCCTTGTTTAGCAAGAGAGACAGCCTTTGCACTTCTTGCAGTCTCCTCCTGTCTGCGCACCTCCTCGACCACCAGCTTCCTGCGTTCAGATGTTGTTGCCTTATGGAACGTTGGTTTGCTTGCTGCCAGGCCAAAGCTTCCTCTTCCATGCTGGATATTCCCCACAATGTCTTGGTGTCTCAGGGCTGATGTTGCTTGCTGCACAGCCTTGGATGATGTCCATTTCCGTCCAGTTTGTAGGGGAGGTGCAGCCTTGCTAATGGTCTGGTCTTTGGAGTCCTTCAATGTCATCTGAAGTCTTACTTTAGAACACTTGTACTCCTCCGTTAGACTTGTAAGAGGTAGTCAAGGACCCCTTTGCCATAGAGGCCGATGTTACTCAGGCATCGTGGGACACCCAGCCATTTCTTCACGTATGAGGTAATGGTTCGCTCCATCTTCTCCACTGTTGTTATTGGGACCTCATAGACGGTGAGTGGCCACATTACCCGGGGGAGAAGTCCAAACTGTAGGCACCAAAGCTTGAGCCTCCCAGGCAGTAGGGTCTTGTTGATGTTCTCAAGACCGTTGGCGATGTCCTGCCTTACTTGCTGCACTTGATCTTTATCCCGGAGGCTTTCGTTGTACCATCTACCCAGGCTCTTGATGGGTTGCTCAGACACCGTTGGTATCGGGTCATCTCCAATGCAGAACCTCACATCTTTAAGCTGTCCCTTGACTATGGAGATGCTTCGAGATTTGCTTGGCTTGATTTTCATCCGGGCCCACTTGATGTTATCCTGCAGTTTTGCAAGTAGCCGCCTGGTGCATGCTGCAGTGGTGGTCAGTGTAGTCATGTCATCCATGTATGCTCGGATAGGTGGGAGACGGAGCCCTTCCTTAGTTCTCTCACCACCGACCACCCATCTCGATGCCCTGATGATGACTTCCATGGCCATAGTGAAGGCCAGAGGAGAAATTGTACAGCCTGCCATTATGCCTACTTCCAAGCGCTGCCATGTTGTTGTGAAGTCAGGTGTTGTGAAACACAATTGCAGGTCTTGGAAATAGGCCTTTACCAGTGTAGTGATGGGTTCTGGTACATGGAAAATGTTGAAGGATTCCCAGAGGAGTTCATGGGGAACTGAGCCAAAGGCATTGGCCAGGTCGAGGAAGATGACATAGAGGTCTCTCTTGTCCTTCTTAGCTGTTTGGATCTGGTGCCAAATCATACTAGTATGTTCCATGCAACCAGAGAAACCAGGAATGCCTGCTTTCTGTACAGATGTATCAATGTACTTGTTCCTTTCCAGATAAGTGGACAGCCTCTGTGCTATTATACTGAAAAAGATCTTCCCTTCGACGTTGAGAAGGGAGATTGGTCGGAATTGACTGATGTCTGTCGCATCCTTCTCTTTCGGGATTAGCACACCACCAGCCCTTCGCCATGCCTTTGGTATTATTTCCTTCTGCCACACTATCCTCATGAGCCTCCAAAGAAAGCGTAGAACATCCGGGGCGTTCTTGTAGAGCTTGTATGGTACTCCATTAGGCCCAGGAGCCGAGGCCGCTCTTGCTCTTCGGACAACGTTCTCTACTTCCCTCCATTTTGGAGGATCAGTGTCCAGATTGAATTCTGGTGGTTGAATAGGTGGGATGTCATGTGGGATGACTATCTGCTCATGCCTTTTCATGTCCTGGTGGACCTTTTCCAGATGTTCTTCCAGTTCAGGCTTTGGAGTTTTTAGGATTCCGCACTTTTCCTTTGCGAAGAGATCTTTGACAAACTTAAAGGGGTTTTTATAGAACCGTGTTCTTGAGTGTTCCTTCTTCCTACGAAGTTTCCTTAAGTTTTCCGCTCTTCGCAAGGTTGCCAGCCGACATTTAATGTCTGCTTGGAGTAGCATGAGACCTTCTCTCTCTGCATCAGAGGCCTTCTTCCACTGCTTCCTCAGCTGCCTTCTCTCTCTGACAAGTATCTCGATCTCCTGCTGCCTCCTAGATTTGGCTGGCGCGGGTGGTGTCTTGCCACTTCTCCTTTCGTTTACTCCAAAGCGCTCTTCTCCGTAGTGGTAGATAATGTCTCCCATCCTTTCAAGCTTTTTCTCTGCTGTTCCTACCTGTTGTTCCAAGATTTTTGTCAGGTCGTTGTTGATTGTTTCCCACTCTCTCTTTTCAACAGCTTTAGGAAGAAAACAGAAACCGCTCTGTTTATTACAGCTCTATGAATTAAGCACGATTTTTTTTTTTTTTCAGAGTTTCTCTCACAACCCCATTTTCAAATCAGGGACCCCTAGTTTGGGAAACGCTGCCTTAACGACTGAGGAAAAGAAGAATAACTTTGTGTTGTGAAAGGAAAGGAAGCAGTCTTTCACTGGTGGAAAACCGGAGAGCGGGGTGAAGCTTAGAGACTGCGGCCTTCAGAAAGTATTCACACCCCTTGACTTTTCCACATTTTGTTGTGTTACAAGGGGGTATTAAAATGTATTTATATCTACACAAAATGCTCTGTAATTTCAAAGTGGAATAATGTTTATTTTTTATGGACAATAAAACACTAATATATCTTGATTAGATTAGTCAATACATTTAAAAAAAAATATATATATATATATATATTTTTTAAATTTATTTTATTTCACCTTTATTTAACCAGGTAGGCCAGTTGAGAACAAGTTCTCATTTACAACTGCTACCTGGCCAAGATAAAGCAAAGCAGTGCGGCACAAACAACAACACAGAGTTACACATGGACAGTCAATAACATAATAGAAAAGTCTGTATACAGTGTGTGCAAATGAGGTAAGATTAGGGAGGTAAGGCAATAAATAGGCCGTAGTGGTGAAGTAATTACAATTTAGCAATTAAACACTGGAGTGATAGATGTTCAGAAGATGAATATGCAAGTAGAGATACTGGGGTGTAAAGGAGCAAAAAATAAATAACAATATGGGGATGAGGTAGTTGGATGGGCTATTTACAGATGGACTATGTACAGGTGCAATGATCTGTAAGCTGCTCCGACAGCTGATGCTTAAAGTTAGTGAGGGAGATATGAGTCTCCAGCTTCAGTGATTTTTGCAATTCGTTCCAGTCATTGGCAGCAGAGAACTGTAAGGAAAGGCGGCCAAACGAGTAATTGGCTTTGGGGGTGACCAGTGAAATATACCTGCTGGAACGCGTGTTACGTGTGGGTGTTGCTATGGTGACCAGTGAGCTGAGATAAGGTGGGGCTTTACCTAGCAAAGACTTATAGATGACCTGGAGCCAGTGGGTTTGGCGACGAATATGAAGTGAGGGCCATCCAACGAGAGCATACAGGTCGCAGTGGTGGGTAGTATATGGGGCTTTGGTGACAAAACGGATGGCACTGTGATAGACTGCATCCAGTTTGTTGAGTAGAGTGTTGGAGGCTATTTTATAGATGACATCACCGAAGTCGAGGATCGGTAGGATAATCAGTTTTACGAGGGTATGTTTGGCAGCATGAGTGAAGGATGCTTTGTTGCGATATAGGAAGCCGATTCTATATTTAATTTTGGATTGGAGATGCTTAATGTGAGAGTTTACAGTCTAACCAGACACCTAGGTATTTGTAGTTGTCCACATATTCTAAGTCAGAACCGTCCAGAGTAGTGATGCTGGATGGGCGGGCAGGTGCGGGCAGCGATCGGTTGAAGAGCAGGCATTTAGTTTTACTTGCACTTAAGAGCAGTTGGAGGCCATGGAAGGAGAGTTGTATGGCATTGAAGCTCGTCTGGAGGCAAGTTAACACAGTGTCCAAAGAAGGGCCAGAAGTATTCAGAATGGTGTCGTCTGCGTAGAGGTGAATCAGAGAATCGCCAGTAGCAAGAGCGACATCATTGATGTATACAGAGAAAAGAGTAGGCCTGAGAATTGAACCCTGTGGCACTCCCATAGAGACTGCAAGAGGTTCGACCAACGGGCCCTCCGATTTGACACACTGAACTCTGTCTGAGAAGTAGTTGGTGAACCAGGCGAGGCAGTCATTTGAGAAACCAAGGCTGTTGAATCTGCCGATAAGAATGTGGTGATTGACAGAGTCGAAATAATCACCTTTGGCAGTGATTACAGCGGTGAGTCTTTCTGGATGAGTCTCCAAGAGCTTTCCACACATGGATTCTATTGCTGGATACAGTATTGCTGGATTGTTGGAGCTAGAAACATAAACATTTCACTGCATCTGCAATAACATCTGCAAACGGTGTATGCGACCAATAAACTTTGATTTCATTTGATTTGAAGCAGTCCTATAAAGCAGCAAACCATGAAGGAGCACACAATAGCCCCAGACATGTTCTCTGAATTAGCAGGCCTGTGTGGGAGGCTGTATAATCTACCTTCCAGATTAAGATGACATGGTCATTGTCTAGGAATGGGAATTGAATTATGGTGTGTGAGGTGGTGCAAATGAGATTACAGAGAGACGACCCAGTAAACGTGTGTCGTATACAGCGGGTGGGGTCTGCTCACGTATGCACACGCGCTTGCACTTTTCAACATTTTTGCTACATGTGATGGAGAAATTGCACGATAACAGAATTGCGCTGAGACTCCCATTTTTCTCTTAAAATGTATGCAAAAATTAAGCCATTGATTTCAAAGTTTAGCACATCGTACAAATCTATGCACAATGACTACTTTTAACAATTTACAAAGAACATTTTTACAAAAACACATTTACTGGAAGACCTGTGCAGATGCAAAGTTTGGTAACAGAATTGTCCATCTTTTTCAAAAACTCTGTTAAATACTGTATATGCTGAATTAAGATTCAATGATGTCTACAGAAAGAATGAAAAATCTCTTGGTTATTGAACTACAGTAAGTGAAGTGGATTTACACCCGTTAACGGAATTACGGTAACGGAATTACGGTAACGGAATTACATCATAGGTTCCTGATCTGTACTATACAGAAATGCATAATTATAGATATGAATGTCATTCTCTTCATGGTGATGTATCCTGAACAGGTACACAAAGGTAGAAATATGCAGTATCCTCTTTTGCATAATTGGGTATCATTCTACACACAGACTATTATTTTAATGAGCTCTGCCCACAAACAAGACCCAATTTGGTTGGTCCAGACAGGACCAAATCGGAACCAATCAGAGACGTACAGTGCCTTCTGAAAGTATTTCCCACCCCTTGACTTTTTTCATTTAGATTTTGTGTCACTGGCCTACACACAATACCCCATAATATCAAAGTAGTATTATGTTTTTGGAATGGTTTACTAATTCATTAAAAATGAAAAGATAAAATGTCTTGAGTCAATACATATTGAACCCCTTTGTTATGGAAAGCCTAAATCAGTTCAATAGTAAGAATGTGCTTAACAAGCCACATAGTAAGTTGCTTGGATTCACTCTGTAGGCAATAATAGTGTTTAACATATTTTTGAATGACTACCTCATCTTTGTACCTCACACATACAATGATCTGTAAGGTCCCTCAGTCAAGCAGTGAATTTCAAACACAGATAAACCACAAAGACCAGGGAGGTTTTCCAATACCTCACAAAGAAGGGCATCTATTGGAAAATGGGGGCATTTTGAATATCCCTTTGAGCATGGTGAAGTGATTAATTACACTTTGGATGGTGCATCAATACACCCAGTCACTACAAAGAAACAGGCATCCTTCCTAAACCACTATGAGACCAATGGTGACTTTAAAACAGTTACAGAGACAGAGTTTAATGGCTGTGATAGGAGAAAACTGATGGTGGATCAACAACATTGTAGTTACTCCACAATACTAACCTAAATAGAGTGAAAAGAAGGAAGCTTGTACAGAATAAAAATATTCCAAAACATGCATTCGGTTTGCAATAAGCTACTAAAGTAAAAAATGATGTTGGTGAAGAAATTAACTGAATGTCCTGAATACAAAGTGTTATGTTTGGGGCAAATCCAACACAAAACATCCCTGAGTATCCCACCACTCTTCATATTTTTTTAATTTGTATTATTGAAAAAGAAAATTGTTGTTGAATTTTACCCCTTTTTCATGGTATCCAATTGTTTTTTAGTAGCTACTATCTTGTCTCATCACTACAACTCCACACGGGCTCGGAAGAGATGAAGGTTGAAAGTCATGCGTCCTCCGATACACAACCAAACCAAGCCGCACTGCTTCTTAACACAGCGTGCATCCAACCCGGAAGCCAGCTGCACCAATGTGTCGGAGGAAACACCGTGCACCTGGCGACCTTGGTTAGTGCGCACTGCGCCTGGTCCGCCACAGGAGTCGCTGGTGCGCGATGAGACAAGGATATCCCTACCGGCCAAACCCTCCCTAACCCGGACGACGCTAGGCCAATTGTGCGTCGCCCCATGGGCCTCCCGGTCGCGGCCGGTTACGACAGAGCCTGGGCGCGAACCCAGAGTCTCTGGTAGTACAGTTGGCGCTGCAGTACAGCACCCTTAACCACTGCGCCACCCGGGAGGCCCATATTTATTTATTTTAATTAAAAAATATATATATTTACCCCCCTATTCTCCCCAATTTCATGCTATCAATTGTTAGTAGTTACTATCTTGCCCTCATCCAGGCCAAGGTGGCGAGACACGGTAGTGATGACACCAAAGGCCTTGTTGATCTCTGCACCAGACAGGATGCTCTTGCCAGCATACTTGGGGTCCAACATGTACGCTGTGGCATGTATGGGCTTCAGGCAGAAGTATTCACACTTTTTGATGTATTTCAGAACTGCAGTTTCCTCTGCTTGGAGTAACATCAGACAGGATGGCATTGTCTCCCTCAATCCATGCAATGGCTACTGCTATAGGTTTCAGGAGTTTCAAGGCTGCTTACAACTCTCTCCCAAAATACATCATCCAAGACGATCCTCTTGATGGGGCTGTCCATATCGGCAGATTGTGATATGGCCACTTATTGGAGATACTCCTTCCCCTCCAGGAGACTGTCAAACACGATGACGACACCACCCCAACGGGTGTTGCTGGGCAGCTTCAATGTGGTGCTCTTATTCTTCTCACATTTTGCTTGGTGAGGTAGATTGCTGCTATAACTTGTTGACCCTTCACATACCTAACCATTTCCTTGGCTCTCTTGTAGAGTGTTTCCTTTGTTTTCAGTGCCATGATGTCCCTGAGGAGCAGATTCAATGCATGAGCAGCACAGCCAATGGGTGTGATGTGAGGGTAGGACTTCTCCACTTTGGACCAAGCAGCCTTCATGTTCGCAGCATTGTCTGTTACCAGTGCAAATACCTTCTGTGGTCCAAGGTCATTGATGACTACTTTCAGCTCATCTGCAATGTAGAGACCGGTGTGTCTGTTGTCCCTTGTGTCTGTGCTCTTGTAGAATACTGGTTGAGGGGTGGAGATGATGTACTTAATGATTCCTTGCCCACGAACATTCGACAACCCATCAGAGATGATTGCAATACAGTCTGCTTTCTCTATGGTTTGCTTGACCTTCACATGAACAGTGTTGAACTCTGCATTCAGCAAATGATGCAGAGTTCTCTTCCAATACACACTGCCTGTGCGCATCAGAGGTGAACCAGTTGCATACACAGCTCGAGCAAGACATTCATCAGCATTTCTCTGACCACATCATTTTCACCTCAAATAGAAGTAGAGGGATTTTTGTCAGGGGTTGCTTGTTGTGAGCTCTGAGGGAACGTTATGCACTTGGCCAGATGATTCTGCATCTTTGTTGCATTCTTCACATATGATTTGGCACAGTATTTGCAAATGTACACAGCCTTTCCTTCTACATTAGCTTCAGTGAAATGTCTCTACACATCTTGGCATTTTCCTGTAAAGATTAGATATTTCTTTTTTTTACCCAAATACAATTCCATGTACAGATAAATAGTTAAGCATTTAGATTAAACAACTCCTTTGTCAGATAAATGTTTTAAAATGTATGGAAACAGGTGAATTAACACTCCTCAGTTAGCAGGCTCAAGCAAGCTAAACCCCACATGGTAGCAAAAACAAACTAGCAGAAATTGTTAAGAAGTTAGAAATGATTTAAACACACTTTGCTGTAAGCTACTATTTACTAATTAACAAAAAAATTATGTATGTCATATAAAATATATTCACCCCACCCAGTATTGTAATCAAAACTTACCAGAAAGCATGTAGTCAAATCAAATCAAAATCAAATGTATTTATATAGCCCTTCGTACATCAACTGATATCTTAAAGTGCTGTACAGAAACCCAGCCTAAAACCCCAAACAGCAAGCAATGCAGGTGTTGAAACACGTTGGTTAGGAAAAACTCCCTAGAAAGGCCAAAACCTAGGAAGAAACCTAGAGAGGAACCAGGCTATGAGGGGTGGCCAGTCCTCTTCTGGCTGTGCCGGGTGGAGATTATAACATAACATGGCCAAGATGTTCAAATGTTCATAAATGACCAGCATGGTCAAATAATAGGTCTGGGACAGGTAGCACGTCCGGAGAACAGGTCAGGATTCCATAGCCGCAGGAAGAACAGTTGAACCTGGAGCAGCAGCACGGCCAGGTGGACTGGGGACAGCAAGGAGTCATCATGCCAGGTAGTCCTGAGGCATGGTCTTAGGGCTCAGGTCCTCCGAGAGAGAGAAAGAAAGAGAGAAAGAGAGAATTAGAGAGAGCATACTTAAATTCACACAGGACACCGGATAAGACAGGAGAAGTACTCCAGATATAACAAACTGACCCTAGCCCCCCGACACAAACTACTGCAGCATAAATAGGCTGAGACAGGAGGGGTCAGGAGACACTGTGGCCCCATCCGATGATACCCCCCCCGGACAGGGCCAAACAGGAAGGATATAACCCCACCCACATTGCCAAAGCACAGCCCCCACACCACTAGAGGGATATCTTCAACCACCAACTTACCATCCTGAGACAAGGCCGAGTATAGCACACAAAGATCTCCGCCACGGCACAACCCAAGGGGGGGCGCCAACCCAGACAGGAAGATCACATCAGTGACTCATCCCACTCAAGTGACACACCCCTCCTAGGGACAGCATGAAAGAGCACCAGTAAGCCAGTGACTCAGCCCCTGTAATAGGGTTAGAGGCAGAGAATCCCAGCAAGGGCGGTTCGTTGCTCCAGAGCCTTTCCATCCACCTTCACACTCCTGGGCCAGACTACACTCAATCATATGACCCACTGAAGAGATCTTCAGTCTTCAGTAAAGACTTAAAGGTTGAGACCGAGTTTGTGTCTCTCACATGGGTAGGCAGACCATTCCATAAAAATTTAGCTCTATAGGAGAAAGCCCTGCCTCCAGCTGTTTGCTTAGAAATTCTAGGGACAATTAGGAGGCCTGCGTCTTGTGACCGTAGCGTACGTGTAGGTATGTACGGCAGGACCAAATCAGAGAGATAGGTAGGAGCAGGTTAGCAGTAAAACCGTGAAATCATCCCTTGCCTTGACAGGAAGCCAGTGTAGGGAGGCTAGCACTGGAGTAATATGATCAAATGTTTTGGTTATAGTCAGGATTCTAGCAGCCGTATTTAACACGAACTGAAGTTTATTTAGTGCTTTATCCGGGTAGCCGGAAAGTAGAGCATTGCAGTAGTCTAACCTAGAAGTAACAAAAGCATGGATGAATTTTTCTGCATCATTTTTTAACAGAAAGTTTTTGATATTTTCAATGTTACGTAGATGGAAACAAGCTTTCCTTGAAACAGTCTTGATATGTTCGTCAAAAGAGAGGTCAGGTTCCAGAGTAACACCGAGGTCCTTCACAGTTTTATTTGAGACGACTGTACAGCCATTAAGATTAATTGTCAGATTCAACAGAAGATCTCTTTGTTTCTTGGGACCTAGAACAAGCATCTCTGTTTTGTCCGAGTTTAAAAGTAGAAAGTTTGCAGCCATCCACTTCCTTATGTCTGAAACACAGGCTTCTAGCGAGGGCAATTTTGGGGCTTCACCATGTTTAATTGAAATGTATAGCTGTGTGTCATCCGCATAGCAGTGAAAGTTAACATTATGTTTTCGAATGACATCCCCAAGAGGTCAAATATATAGTGAAAACAATAGTGGTCCTAAAACGGAACATTGAGGAACACCGAAATTTACAGTTGATTTGTCAGAGAACAAACCATTCACAGAGACAAACTGATAACTTTCCGACAGATAAGATCTTAACCAGGCCAGAACTTGTCCGTGTAGGCCAATTTGGGTTTCCAATCTCTCCAAAAGAATGTGGTGATTGATGGTATCAAAAGCAGCACTAAGGTCTAGGAGCACGAGGACAGATGCAGAGCCTTGGTCTGATGCCATTAAAAGGTCATTTACCACCTTCACAAGTGCAGTCTCAGTGCTATGATGGGGTCTAAAACCAGACTGAAGCATTTCGTATGCATTGTTTGTCTTCAGGAAGGCAGTGAGTTGCTGCGCAACAGCCTTTTCTAAAAATAGATACATTTTTTAAAATAGTCCTTGGCTCAGACAGTGTCGTAGTGTGGGCTCAATAGCGTCTCATTAGTGTGCAAGATCTTGAGAATCAGCTGTACATGAGATGGAAGAATGCACTGTGCATGCAAAGGGTTGCAATTCCATTGAATGGGGAATATATTTTTTAAATTATTATTATTACTAAGCCGCACTGCTTCTTAACACAGCGCGCATCCAACCCGGAAGCCAGCCACACCAATGTGTCGGAGGAAACACCGTGCACCTGGCGACCTTGGTTAGTGTGCACTGCGCCCAGCCCATCACAGGAGTCGCTGGTGCACGATGAGACAAGGATATCCCTCCCTAACCCGGACGACGCTAGGCCAATTGTGCGTCACCCCACGGACCTCCCGGTCGCGGCCAGTTACTACAGAGCCTGGGCGCGAACCCAGAGTCTCTGGTGGCACAGCTAGCGCTGCGATGCAGTGCCCTAGACCACTGGGAGGCTAATGGGGAATAGTTTAACCAAAATATGCCACAAGACATAGAATTGCATTATGTGTATCCCACAAAAAAAGGTTCATTGTTATAAGCTAACCTTTTTGTAAGCAAAATTCCCAAAATTCCCTAACTTAACTTCCCAGAATGTTTCCGACCCTTTGCAACCCTAGTTGCACGGAGGGAGGGAGGGAGGGAGGGAGGGAGAGAGACATAGAGAGAGAGAGAAAGAGAGAGAGAGAGAGCCATAGATAACTATCATACCATCTGGTAGTGCCTGTCTTGCCTGCATCAAACTGTAATAAAGTAGCTAGCTGCAGTAGCCAGCTAAGTTAGCTAGCTAAAGTATCAAGACTAATTGAGACTATTTTTGCTGCACTCCCTGTCCAATGTCTACAACAACTCCATTCATATGAAACAACAGCCTACCTGTTGGTTGATCATTGTAGCGTATTCCTTCTCATTTAATCAACTTACTGTTGCATTGCTTAGAAACACATGGAGCCTCTGACTGTAGGTCTGCTTTGATTGTCCGACCATAACAACAAGCTCAGTGTGTGAAACCTACAGTATGTAGCCTACTGGCACACAAAACTGTCATAACCGTTGTTTTATTAAACATTATAATGTAATGGTCTATTCTTGTAGGCTATGTAGCAATGTCACATAGACCATTACATTTTAGACAAAGCCTTTTCAACAACAACAAAAAAAGAGGCCTATTTTTGTCTAATGTCCGTTCAGATATTTGAATATTCAAATAACAGGCTAATCTCCTAGCATCCCTAACCAGCTGAATTCATAGGATCCTCCCTCTCCATGTTTACACTTATACACTACACTATCTCTCTTCATGTTTGGCCTCAGGCTGTGTATGTCTTCTTTATGTGTCTGTGTGTGCTTTCTTAGGATGCTGTTTGACTGTATGTGCGTGTTTGTCCCTGAGGATGTGTGTGTGTTTGTCCTCAAGGGGCGGCGGTGTGTTACGAGAATACGCGGTGACAGCTTGCCATTTATTTTATCATCATTGATCATCAGTTGATAAGAGGCACAAAAGCTTTATAACAACATTGATGGTATCAATTAATCAAAGTTATTGTGCTCTGTCAATCATAGACCTCCGCAGTCCCATGGGCTGTCAGGTTTATCCTGGGTTCATTG
Organism: Oncorhynchus nerka; assembly: GCF_034236695.1. Taxonomy (NCBI): domain Eukaryota; kingdom Metazoa; phylum Chordata; class Actinopteri; order Salmoniformes; family Salmonidae; genus Oncorhynchus; species Oncorhynchus nerka. The sequence continues at coordinate 32,861,431 of NC_088422.1, read as the reverse complement.
TTTTGTGTGTGTGTATGTATTTCTGGTTAGCTGGTGTTTTTAGGGGAGTGGAGTGGATTAGTATTGTTTAAAACCTCTTAAGACTCTAGGGGCAGTATTTCATTTTTGGATAAAAAGACGTGCCCGTTTTAAGCGCAATATTTAGTCACGAAAAGATGCTCGAATATGCTTGGAATTGATAGTTTTGGAAAGAAGACAGTCTTACGTTTCCAGAAATGCAAAGATTTTCACTGTGAGTCCCTTAGAACAAATGCTTCGGGCAAAACCAAGATGTATGACCGACCAGGAAATGCACAGGATTTCTGAGGCTACGTTTTCCATGATCGCCTTATATGGCTGTGAATGCGACAGGAATGAACGGACTCTTTCTCTTGTTTCCGCAAGGTCTCTGCAGCATTGTGACGTATTTGTAGAAGATTGACCATAAGAGACTACAATTGCCAAGTGTCCCTCTTGGTGTCTGCGTGGCATTCGGTGCGCAAAAATCAAGTCCCATTATTTTTCCATTCAAATCTCAGAACAAACCAGGCTACAAGGACGGTGCTTTCAATGGAGAGAAATATGACAAACCACCTTCAGGATTGATTCAAACAACGTTTTCCATGTTTCAGTCGATATTATGGAGTTAATTCGGAAAAAAGTTCGACATGTAGTTGACTGAATTTTTGGTTAGTTTCGGTAGCCAAATGCATAGTAACAAAAGGGAACGATGTGTCCTACACAAGAATCTTTCAGGAAAAACTGGACATCTGCTATGTAACTGAGAGTCTCCTCATTGAAACATCTGAAGTTCTTCAAAGGTAAATTATTTTATTTGATTCCTTGGCTGGTTTTTGTGAATATGTTGCGTGCTAAATGCTAACGCTAATGCTAAGCTAGCTATCACCACTCTTACACAAATTAGTGATTTTCTCTGGTTCTAAAGCATATTTTGAAAATCTGAGACGACAGGATTGTTAAGAAAAGGATAAGCTTGAGAACAGGCATATTTATTTCATTTCATTTGCGATTTTTAGAAATCGCTAACGTTGCGTTATGGTAATGAGCTTGAGGCTGTAGTTACGCTACCGCATACGGGTTTGGGCGGACTATGAGGAGCAGATGGGCAGTAATTTCATTAGCCACCAGGCTAACTCATCCACAGGCACAGCGATAGACCGGGCTGCTGCCACATCAGGGTAAAGCCAGGCCAGGGTGTTTGGGGGGAGTGTGAAGGGGAGGAAGGGGGGGTTGAACTACTTCCAATTTGTCCCCATCTAGTTATAATCCTGAGGAGGAGCCAGCAGAAGAGATGGGTGCACAGAGACATATTAATAACTTATTAATAACTTTTCGCTCTCCTTTGTTCCCCGCTCCCCTTCATTATCACAGTCCCCTACTCCCTGCGGGGGTGGTTGCCTTGGTTTTGTCAGGCGAGGCGTGTGTTTGTTTCAAGCTGCCATTACGTTCTCTGAGAGATGCCCAAATCACACTGCTCTCTCGCTCTCTCCTCCTCCTCCCTCTCTTCTCCTCCTCTCCCTTCTCTCTCTCATCGCTCTCCTCCTCCTCTCTCCACTCTTTCTTCTCTCTCCTCATTCTCATGCTCCACTCTCTCTTCTCTCTCCTCTCTCTCCACTCTTTCTTCTCTCTCCTCCTTCTCACGCTCCACTCTCTCTTCTCTCTCCTCCTCCTCTCTTTCCTCCTCCTGTCTCTTCTCTCTCTACACACCTTATACATTTGCAGCATGAACAAAGCCTGTCCTTTTCTGTATGTCTGTATTTTGTGTTTTTCCATGGACAGAAAATGGTCCCTTTATCTTCCAAAAGGTCACCGTTACATAAGAGAGAATAAAAGTTGGAAGAAAGACAGAGAATCAATAAAAAATAGGGCCAGAGCCCTTCAGTAGTAAACCAGAAGTCTGTTAGTAATGACTGCTCTTAACATTCCTCCTCCTGTGAAGAAGAGGACTAGCAGTAAGTGAGCAAGTGTATAAAGGGGCCAGTCGGCTGCCATGGTTGTCCTAACAGAATCCATCAGAATTGACATGTCATAAAAGCATCATAATAGAACATCAGCCAATTAGATGTGCAAGTTTGTCATAGGGGTGGGGCTAGCTGCGGCGATGTGACTGAAATATTAACATGGCGGGCGTCCGCTAACAGCAGGGTGAAGATACGCAGCCATCAATTCTTGATAAATGTGGCCAGTCAGGAGACTCTGATTGATCACAATAGGATCAATAGGATCCCCCCCCCCCCCCCCCGCGCGTGCGCTGGGTACTTTCATGTGGTCGGGAGAGAGATGGGAGAGAGAGGGGTAGAGAGAGAGAAAGGGAGAAAGAGAGGGATTGAAGGATATTTTGTGTTTTCGGTAGAAATAAAGAAGGGGGGCTTTTAAACACTAGAGCAGGCTTCTATTTCTGGAGAAATGGGAGTTGTGGAGGGAGGGAGGGAGGGAGGGAGGGAGGGAGGGGAGACGCAGCCTTTTTATTGCGCCCATTATACTGTATGTCATCACTCCAGACGAATCATGTCCTGGAAATTGAGCCTGAGGAAGACTGCTGAGCCTTGCTCTTTCTCTCCTCGCTTATTCTACTGCTCCCTTCACCTCTCCCCCTCCCTCCCTCTTTTTCTGTATCTTCCGCCTCTATCTTCCCCTCGATCCCTCTGCCTATCTCAGTACCATCTCTAATTCTCTCCTTCTATATCTGTGTCTTTCTCTGCACTAATTTCTCCCCTTTTTCTTTCATTTTATTCTCTAAAATCACTCTCTTCTTTTTCTCTCTCTGTCTGGGATTTCATTATCAAATATAAAGAAAGGGACATGTGCCCACCGCTCCATTTTGCAGGATTGTTTGCTCTCAGATGTGGAAGTGGATTTTCAATTAAATTGTCTATCATTAGGGCTGCAGTAGCAGGCGGGCGGTGTGTGGCGTGATGCTGCTGCAGTTCCAGGGCCATCGGCAGGAACACCAAGACAGAGACACAGTCTTTCTGTCAGTCAGCCCTCTCCTTCTGAGTAAACCGCTGGTCTGGAGTCAGTCTTTCTCCATGTGAAGCCCACAGTTAAAGTAGCTTGTCACGGTCACAAGGTGCTCCTTGATTCGGCTGTACTGTAGCTGCCTGCTGCCACGTGAACCAAGGACCTCCTGCTCTGTAATTGCATTGCTGTAATGGCATTGAGAGCATCCCATCTCCACATGACAGGTGGTCACAAGATGTGTGGAGCAATCACTGCATAAATTGCCCCTGTAGGGGAATAGTAGTTAGTGCTGGAAAGAGAAATCAGCAGCCTGGAAGCAGCAGTAATATCAGGTGGATGGGAGATGTGATAGGAAGTGGTGGAGGACATGAGGCTGACACACAGGGGAAATGGGCATTGAATGGTTGAATCCTCTATGTATTGTGGACAGTTGTTATCTTAACACAACAGCACAATAAGTCAGGTCTGTGTGAATGAGTTTGAGGAGTAGGGGACAGACAGCAGACAGATTACACAGACACACACTCTGTCCTCTAGGGTCGGCAAATACCACAGTATTTTCTGATTCTGTAGTGCAGCATTTTATACATATTTGATCCTCTCCTGGCTGTGATTACCAATCACAGTGTTGTCAATCTCCATCACCCGGCAGTCTGTGTGTGTGTGTGTGTGTGTGTGTGCGTGTGTGTGTGTGTGTGTGTGTGTGTGTGTGTGTGTGTGTGTGTGTGTGTGTGTGTGTGTGCGTGTGTGTGTGTGTGGGCAGGAGGGGGCCGCTATATTAGATTTGGCAGAGGCAGCACAATTTGTCTGACATGTTGAAGGAGAAGATTAGAGGGAGAAATACAAAATGTATTCAGCATTACACTCTCATCGCGCAGCTGTAGCAATTGATTTTTTTGTAAGTATACGTTGAAGCGTCCAGAGAGTGCTGATAGTGGAGGGGGAGGTGTGAAGAAGTACCATTATCGGACTCCATTCACACATGTAGAAATTCCCTATGAAAAGCGGATAAACAGCATTAATCCATTTTTGCGGACGAAAGCTTGTCTAAAGTCATTTCATTCGGAAGCGGATGCGTATGAATTTCTTCACTGCTCTGGCCCATTGTACTGTGGTCTCTGGGCCAGCCTAATCCTGGCCTCTGGTTAAGATTACCCACACTGGGTCCCATATCTCCACTCACAAACCCCCAGCACATCTTATCATACTCACACACATTGGGATATCCTCCTGGTCTGGATATGAAGGGCAGTGTTTTCGGAGTCCACCAGGCTAGCCTAAATCATGTCTGTTTAAAGATGGACTGGATTGGGGGATAAGGTGATGTGATATGAGTAGTATTTAAACCACATCCCCCAGTTATACATTATTACCCTATCTTCCAAACCCTACAGGATAACACTTCCATATCTACTGTTGTCATGAATAGCCTGAGGTAACTACGAAATGGATCATTCACTCACATGCTCTGACATATCCCCCTTTATAGTAATTGACTGGTGTGAACTTCAAATGAATGCACTAGTCAGTGTCATCCAATTAATACTGTCCTTTGGCAATAAATGGTTTCTTAATGGCTAGTACATTTTCTTCCTTTTGCGTGTGCTTTCATATGAAATGATTAGTGACGCAATCAAACCTGCGAGAATGGAGAGCTAATGACACTTGTCTTTGAGATGGAGGAACAGTCAGGGATCAAAGTTTCACATCTTTGTTCCCTTTGTTCTCTCATTATGTGGCAGGACTTGTCTTCCGACAGATACAGTACTGAGTTGTACACAAGTACACAAACTGGCTCCCTCTCTCTCACCAGTTCCCCGTTCCTCTGGTAAAGAGCCTAGTAGTTGATCGAGATCCAGACTATTGGACGGTTTCTCTGGCAGCCATCCAGTTAACAGTTAACAGCAGGCAGGCTGGCAACACAAACACAATCCCCCTGCTCCTGTGATTCTACAGCTACAATTACACTATTGGTCGGATTCATTACGTGTGTGTGTGTTGGAATGTTTCTTACATAATGGCTGTGTTTTGTTTTTACGAGCCCCCTGCTCCGTGTTTAAGGTCCCTCTGACATCAACGTGGGGAGAGAGCAGCTAGCTCCTGAGGGGGGAGCTCTGAAACACTATGGCCCAAATATCACACCGAGTCTGGGAGAAGTAAAGACTCCTCATCTTTCCCTGGTCTGATGGACTCTTCAAATTCAAACCAGCTCTCATCATTTTCTACATTTCCTTTCCGTGTTGAGGAATGTTCTCATCCAGACCTTTTCCCTTTACTTAGAGAACAGGTCTTGGCAGAGGAACAGGACCCGGTTGTAGTTCAGTACGAGGTGCTGCTGTTAGTAAACAGATGCAGAAATGACATTCTTCAGAACCATAAGGATCTGGTCTCTCTGACTTGCATGGTCTGTAAGCGGGGGTGTAAAATTTCACCATCCCTCAAACTTCCCAAGGCTTTGGTTTAACATTCCCAAAATACCATCCAGGCATTCCATCTTTGGCTGCCAAGCTGAGGAGTGGCTTCCTGCTTCGCCTCTGAGGTCTGAGGAGTGATCTGTGTGGCATTCCCGTGTGGAATGGGCTGGATCTGATCTGTTGGGGAGATGTTGCTCCTCTCTCCATCTGCATGCAGTCTTCACATTCTGGCCTATAGGAACCTTATGCTGAATGAGTTCACCTCTCTTTACCCCTCTTAGTGAGAGCTGTATATACAGTTGATGTTGGAAGTTTACATACACTTAGGTTGGAGTCATTTAAACTCGTTTTTCAACCACTCCACAAATTTCTTGTTAACAAACTATAGTTTTGGCAAATCGGTTACTTTGTGCATGACACAAGTCATTTTTCCAACAATTGTTTACAGACAGATTATTTCACTTATAATTCACTGTATCACAATTCCAGTGGGTCAGAAGTTTACATACACTAAGTTGACTGTGCCTTAAAACAGCTTGGAAAATTCCAGAAAATTATGTCATGGTTCTGGAAGCTTCTGATAGGCTAATTGACATAATTTGAGTCAATTGGAGGTGTACATGTGGATGTATTTCAAGGCCTACCTTCAAACTCAGTGCCTCTTTGCATGACATCATGGGAAAATCTAAAGAAATTAGCCAAAAAATTGTAGACCTCCACAAGTCTGGTTCATCCTTGGGAGCAAATTCCAAACGCCTGGATGTACCACATTCATCTGTACAAACAATAGTACGCAAGTATAAACACCATGGGACCACGCAGCCATCATACCGCTCAGGAAGGTGACGCGTTCTGTCTCCTAGAGATGAACGTACTATGGTGGGAAAATTTAAAATCAATCCCAGAACAGCAGCAAAGGACCTTGTGAAACAGGTACAAAAGTATCTATATCCACAGTAAAACGAGTCATATATCGAAATAACCTGAAAGGCCGCTCAGCAAGAAAGAAGAGACAGCTCCAAAGCCGCCATAAAAAAGCCAGGCTACGGTTTGCAACCGCACATGGGGACAAAGGTCGTACTTTTTGGAGAAATGTCCTCTGGACTGACGAAACAAAAATAGAACGGTTTGGCCGTAATGACCATCGTTATGTTTGGAGGAAAAAGGGGGAGGCTTTCAAGCCGAAGAACACCGTCCCAACCGTGAAACACGGGGGTGGCAGCATCTGTCACGACCGTCGTATGAATAATTGGACCAAGGCGCA
>NC_088422.1:32837292-32849792 GCF_034236695.1 Oncorhynchus nerka | reverse complement strand
GGAGGAGAGGGAGAATAGAGAGAAGAAGAAAGTAAGGGATACAGAGGGGGTGAAACAGAGATGGAGGAGAGGGAGAATAGAGAGAAGAAGAAAGAGAGGGATACAGAGGGGGGGTGAAACAGAGATGGAGGAGAGGGAGAATAGAGAGAAGAAGAAAGTAAGGGATACAGGGGGGTGAAACAGAGATGGAGGAGAGGGAGAATAGAGAGAAGAAGAAAGAGAGGGATACAGAGTGGGGGGGTTGAAACAGAGATGGAGGAGAGGGAGAATAGAGAGAAGAAGAAAGTAAGGGATACAGGGGGGTGAAACAGAGATGGAGGAGAGGGAGAATAGAGAGAAGAAGAAAGTAAGGGATACAGAGGGGGGTGAAACAGAGATGGAGGAGAGGGAGAATAGAGAGAAGAAGAAAGTAAGGGATACAGGGGGGTGAAACAGAGATGGAGGAGAGGGAGAATAGAGAGAAGAAGAAAGAGAGGGATACAGAGTGGGGGGTGAAACAGAGATGGAGGAGAGGGAGAATAGAGAGAAGAAGAAAGTAAGGGATACAGAGGGGGGTGAAACAGAGAGGGAGGAGAGGGAGAATAGAGAGAAGAAGAAAGTAAGGGATACAGAGGGGGGTGAAACAGAGAGGGATGAGAGGGAGAATAGAGAGAAGAAGAAAGTAAGGGATACAGAGGGGGGGTGAAACAGAGAGGGAGGAGAGGGAGAATAGAGAGAAGAAGAAAGAGAGGGATACAGAGGGGGGGTGAAACAGAGATGGAGGAGAGGGAGAATAGAGAGAAGAAGAAAGAGAGGGATACAGAGTGGGGGGTGAAACAGAGAGGGAGGAGAGGGAGAATAGAGAGAAGAAGAAAGTAAGGGATACAGAGGGGGGGTGAAACAGAGATGGAGGAGAGGGAGAATAGAGAGAAGAAGAAAGAGAGGGATACAGAGGGGGGTGAAACAGAGATGGAGGAGAGGGAGAATAGAGAGAAGAAGAAAGTAAGGGATACAGGGGGGTGAAACAGAGATGGAGGAGAGGGAGAATAGAGAGAAGAAGAAAGAGAGGGATACAGAGTGGGGGGTTGAAACAGAGATGGAGGAGAGGGAGAATAGAGAGAAGAAGAAAGTAAGGGATACAGGGGGGTGAAACAGAGATGGAGGAGAGGGAGAATAGAGAGAAGAAGAAAGTAAGGGATACAGAGGGGGGGGGTGAAACAGAGATGGAGGAGAGGGAGAATAGAGAGAAGAAGAAAGTAAGGGATACAGGGGGTGAAACAGAGATGGAGGAGAGGGAGAATAGAGAGAAGAAGAAAGAGAGGGATACAGAGTGGGGGGTGAAACAGAGATGGAGGAGAGGGAGAATAGAGAGAAGAAGAAAGTAAGGGATACAGAGGGGGGTGAAACAGAGAGGGATGAGAGGGAGAATAGAGAGAAGAAGAAAGTAAGGGATACAGAGGGGGAGGGTGAAACAGAGATGGAGGAGAGGGAGAATAGAGAGAAGAAGAAAGAGAGGGATACAGAGTGGAGGGGGTGAAACAGAGATGGAGGAGAGGGAGAATAGAGAGAAGAAGAAAGAGAGGGATACAGAGTGGGGGGTGAAACAGAGATGGAGGAGAGGGAGAATAGAGAGAAGAAGAAAGAGAGGGATACAGAGTGGGGGGTGAAACAGAGATGGAGGAGAGGGAGAATAGAGAGAAGAAGAAAGAGAGGGATACAGAGTGGGGGTGAAACAGAGATGGAGGAGAGGGAGAATAGAGAGAAGAAGAAAGAGAGGGATACAGAGTGGGGGGTGAAACAGAGATGGAGGAGAGGGAGAATAGAGAGAAGAAGAAAGAGAGGGATACAGAGTGGGGGGTGAAACAGAGATGGAGGAGAGGGAGAATAGAGAGAAGAAGAAAGAGAGGGATACAGAGTGGGGGGTGAAACAGAGATGGAGGAGAGGGAGAATAGAGAGAAGAAGAAAGAGAGGGATACAGAGTGGGGGTGAAACAGAGATGGAGGAGAGGGAGAATAGAGAGAAGAAGAAAGAAATGGATACAGAGGGGGTTGAAACAGAGATGGAGGAGGGAGAATAGAGAGAAGAAGAAAGTAAGGGATGCAGAGGGGGGTGAAACAGAGATGGAGGAGAGGGAGAATAGAGAGAAGAAGAAAGAGAGGGATACAGGGGGTGAAACAGAGATGGAGGAGAGGGAGAATAGAGAGAAGAAGAAAGAGAGGGATACAGAGGGGGGGGTGAAACAGAGATGGAGGAGAGGGAGAATAGAGAGAAGAAGAAAGAGAGGGATACAGAGTGGGGGGTGAAACAGAGATGGAGGAGAGGGAGAATAGAGAGAAGAAGAAAGTAAGGGATACAGAGGGGGGGTGAAACAGAGATGGAGGAGAGGGAGAATAGAGAGAAGAAGAAAGAGAGGGATACAGAGTGGGGGTGAAACAGAGATGGAGGAGAGGGAGAATAGAGAGAAGAAGAAAGAAATGGATACAGGGGGTTGAAACAGAGATGGAGGAGAGGGAGAATAGAGAGAAGAAGAAAGTAAGGGATACAGAGGGGGTGAAACAGAGATGGAGGAGAGGGAGAATAGAGAGAAGAAGAAAGAGAGGGGATACAGAGGGGGGGTGAAACAGAGATGGAGGAGAGGGAGAATAGAGAGAAGAAGAAAGAGAGGGATACAGAGGGGGGTGAAACAGAGATGGAGGAGAGGGAGAATAGAGAGAAGAAGAAAGAGAGGGATACAGAGTGGGGGGTGAAACAGAGATGGAGGAGAGGGAGAATAGAGAGAAGAAGAAAGTAAGGGATACAGAGGGGGGTGAAACAGAGATGGAGGAGAGGGAGAATAGAGAGAAGAAGAAAGAGAGGGATACAGAGTGGGGGGGTGAAACAGAGATGGAGGAGAGGGAGAATAAAGAGAAGAAGAAAGAAAGGGATACAGAGGGGGGTGAAACAGAGATGGAGGAGAGGGAGAATAGAGAGAAGAAGAAAGAGAGGGAGGAGAGGGAGAATAGAGAGAAGAAGAAAGAGAGGGATACAGAGTGGGGGGGGGTGAAATAGAGATGGAGGAGAGGGAGAATAGAGAGAAGAAGAAAGAGGGAGGGAGAAGAGTGAGAGGGAGAGATGAATAACTGTGTGACAGGTACAATGAAAAAGCAGCGGAGGCTCTTTGGAGCGGTGTGGTAGGAGAGGCGTGTGTGCGGTGTGGCGCAGCCCTGCGTTTGGGTCATACATCACACTAATACAGCAGGAGGACACAGCCCAGCACAGCGCTATGCAGAGTAGGCAGCAGACAGGCAGGGGGGAGAATAATGTGCTGCGTTTGCACCCGCTCAATCTGATTGAAACACACAGCGCAGAGGCTACATTTACTCACCCCCCACACGCACACTTCATGAATCCCCTCAACCTCACTTTTATATTCTCCCTAAAAAAACAATAAACAGCCTCAAGGGCTTTTCATCACAGGGAGAGGAGATTGTTTCTGCGAGTTACTCTACGTGTTGCACCGCTGTAGCCTACCACTACTCAAGGCCACACAATTGAAACTAGTGTGGTTTACAGAATAATGATCAAGGCAGGCAATTAAAGAATCCTCAGGTGGCCTTTATGAATACACTTGGCATGTTGTTTTGTCTTCTGTCTTTTTTATTTTGAGCTTCAAGTCAGTGTGGAGATCATGCCGTGTTGATTAAAGAGAGAGACAGAAAGAGAGGGAGACCCATTTCAAAGGTTCCTTATATTTGTCATGCCAAATTAGCCCCTCAATAAATCCCTTTTTGGTTCTTAGTATTTTCTATATGAGCTTTGGCAGGTGTTGGTATAATGGATATCATTTGGTGCTTTTCTGGGGAAGGAGCAGAGTTGGAAGGGGGTGGGAGCAGCCCCCCAGAATCATTATTGTAGATGATGGTCCTATAAATGTTTTAGCTCTCTTCAATGTGCGCCATAATATAACCTTTCATTTAAGCACGCCTTGCTTTTTTCACATCCAGAGTGATTCCCTTTGATCACTGGAACGCGACTCAAAGTATTTAAGAACGCTCTGAGACTTTCTCTCATACCAATGGCATTCTCTCTCACTCTTTCTGTCTCTCTCGCTCTCCCTCTCTCTCTCTGCTGTGATGCAATGTGGCTAACTAGTGAGTGCATTGAAACAGAGCTGTATAACAGTGTGATGATATCACTCCTCAGTAATGGAGGGTTTTGTGACAACCATGATGTGTGATCTTATAGCCCTGACATGCCAAACACTCCATCCACTGAGCTAGGCAGATGAAATTCCACATGCCAATCACATTCTGAGGCTGCCCAGCTCTGATGAATGATATGTATTCATGTTACATGTAAATCTGGTTAAGTGCAGCGCTCTAATTGCCTGATGGTCACAGAGACCAGAGACGGACAGATAACCACCTGGATGACAGTTATATTAGCATGGTAGCTTCAGCCAGTTCCCATCTCTCAGCACCTCTCACCCCTTCAATGAGGTGTCATCATGACCTCAAGAGGTGATTAAGGAGAAGGGCCAGCCATCCACTGACACCTAAAAAGTGACCTATAAAGGTGATGATGAGCAGCATTTCAATACCACCCACTCACTCGCTGCTCTTCTATCTCCCTAGGCGTTAAGGCGGCCGCATGCTTCCCAGCCGAAACAGTTTGGAAGAGTTTGTGTATATATTATGATGACATTTTGTGACGTTTTTGTTCGTTCGGAGTTCGGGCACACCAGTTTTTTCCTCAAGGGTCAGCCAAAGTTCGGAAGCCAAAGTCTACACCCCTTCGTCCTTTACTGGTGAACTGTAGGGGTGACGCGAGTTTCAGCTTCGTGACGATTCAGCCCGGAACTCAGTGTGGATTCAACATGGCGAACGACAACGTCAATCATCCATTGACCGAGGAGGTACAAAAGTACAGTACCTGCACATCTACAATTCCCTATCCATGCATTATATAAAGACCAGCAGGTAAAGGCCAATTCATAGAGGGAGATTGCGGAGACTCTGGGGTACGACCCAACCACCAAAAAGGGGGGTAGGGTTCACGACAAGTTCGTCAAGGGAAAGAAAAGAAGCTAGGGCTGCAGTGGAGCTGCTACTCCAGACATGTTGCTGCTGGCTTGTTCGGCACGCGAAACATGAGGACACTGAAAGCAACATTCTGTCTTCACCAAAGGATGGGGTATGTTGTTTGATTTTTGATTTGTATTCGACGAGAAGCCATGTTTTGCTAACAATAGTTAGCCAGCTGGCGCTAGCTACTTGGCTGGCTAGTGACTTGCTAGCCTAGCAGCATACTCACGCAGGGAAAGCAAGCCAACCAGACTAAAGATCTTTACAACTTTTGATCAAACATAAGCTTCCCACATTGGTAACACCAAAGTCAAAGTTTGGTAGCATGATCCAGCTAGTCAAAATGTTGCAAACATTCGAGCAAAGTTGAGTAGCTAGGCCAGGCCCACTCAACTCTGATCAAATGTTTGCAACATTATATAGTCTATTGTAATCTATGTTAATTATATATATAATTATATATATGTTGGATATGTGTACTAAATAGCCCTCTACTTTTTTTTTCAAGGCACAAACACCAGTGAAGACAGCACCTGGTTTTGTTCTCTGCGTCCCAGAACTGCCTGTTCACCAGCCTCAAGCACTACCTCTGCCGCAGTACTGCCTGGTGATTGGCCCCCAGCCCATCTCCCACACTGAGCTGCAGTGCAGAATTTGAAACAATGTCCATGCAGGACCTGGGAAGCTCTATCCTGGACCCACCTCCAAGACCTACTCCACTGGCTAGCTCCTCACCAATCCCACAGAGCAGCAGCAGAAGAAGCAGAGGTGTGAGAAGAGAGGAGAAAAGAGCTGCAGACTCAGCCCTTGACACATCATTCGCAAAGGCATTGCAGATGATTGAAGACCGATCTCAAGATCAGGAGAACGTCATGCACCGAGCCACCAGCTTGTCCCAGAGGTAAATAAATAATCATTTCAGACTCTCCTCCTTTAGTCTGATCCCCTTTTCTCTCTCCTGATGTCATTTTTCTTCCTCTCCTCACCATGCACACTGCTCTCCAGACACTCCTAATTTCCCCCCTCTTCTCATCCTCTCCACCGGGTCCTGGCACCTATTGCTGATTTCATGGATGAACTCTCGCCAAAACTCCGGGAGGAATTCGATCACCAGCTGCATGAGTTTGGTCATGACTTCAAGAAGAGGACATGGACCGAACGACTGGGACCACAACTTGTTGTGTTGTTTTGATCAGACAGCTCAGGAGTCAGACCCTAGATGCGTTTATTCAATAGAAACTTTTGTTATTTACATGACTGTTCATAAGACACTTTCGTTTGTACTATTGTTCCCAAAATATTTATATTGCTCATAAATATTTGTGTCTACACTCTTGACACTTTGTATTTGACCCTTTTGTTGTTGACATGTCTGTTCTCAGCAGACACGTTTGTATTGTGGTTTACTTTCAGAAGCAAGAATAAAGGTTTATTTGTGTGCTGAAAAAAGCTCTGTTAGCATTTCTTCAAGGTGTTTCAATACATTCTATTAGATCAAGTGCTGACAACGTACAGAAGAGCTGAGTGCTACAGACTTTACAGGCTTTGTTCTACTTGTGTAGTTCAATCTAATCTAAATTACTGCACACAGACGTACCATAATCAGGTTTCATTTTATTAATGAACCAGATTAAAACTACTGGTTCAGTGCACACAATGAACAGAGTCTGTGCGTCCAACAATCCTCATCCTTGCAGCCATGATGCCGAATGCATTCTCTGACTCTCCGACAAGAGTGGTAGTACCAGGTACACTCAGGTTTATTGACATGGACACCTGTGAAGGAGAGGTAAAGAGAATATACAGTACCAGTCAAAAGTTTGGACACACCTACCCATTCAAGGGTTTTTCTTTATTTGTACTTTTTTTCTACATTGTAGAATAATAGTGAAGATGTCAAAACTATGAAATAACACATATGGAATCATGTAGTAACCACAAAAAGTGTGCAAATCTGTCAAGGTAAAGGGTCGCGACTTTGAAGAATCTCAAATATAAAATACATTTTGATTGGTTTAACACTTTTTTGGTTACTACATGACTCCATATGTGTTATTTCATAGTTTTGATGTCTTCACTATTATTCTACAATGTAGAAAATAGTCAAATAAAGAACCCCTTGAATGAGTAGGTGTGTCCCAACTTTTGACTGGTACTGTATTTTATATATATGTTATTTGGAAAAGAAAAAACACCATACCAACACCATTTTCCAGGAACCATATTCCTAAAGCCTTGCTAAAATGGCACTTCTCATATAGAGGTGCATACATCACAAACAGTCCAATTGATTCCAACATTCTATTATCAACATACCTTGATTATGGCACACACTGTTCTCATATAGGGGGAGAACTGCATCTCCCTGGAAAACTTGAGGACTTGGAGTTGTGGTATCTGACAGGACAGCTGGTGGTGGTAAACCGAGGGTCTTCTGCAGCAGTTTGGACCTGAAAGTACTCTCTTGAAACACTCCACCATAGCTCTCTCGGCCGGCCATATAAAAAAATACAATTTTCTCACTAGTGTCTTCTTCTTCTATGATATAATGACGGTCTACAAACAAACGTTATGGGTGCATGCTGCCACCTACTGTGCTGGAGTGTGTGGTCAGTCACGGTTTACAACATTAGCTCCACATTTCTAAATCCTCCTACCTAACTCAGTACTTCTGAGAAAATTAAAAAGAGCCCTATTAACTTCTAATCCAGTGAAGTGTCTCTCTGTGTATACTATTTTATTCTCCCACTCGTCTCTTCCTTGTTTGGGTGTCGTCACTTCCTTGTTTGGCCGTAGATGGAAATTACCAGCTCATCACCCTCTACTCTCTCGTGTTAATATTGCCGCTTTCGCCTTTTTTCCCCATTTTCAAGCGAATGTATTTTTATGGAGCATGCGAGCACACTCATTCGGTTCCCCTAGCCGAAGACAGCCGAACTGAAGCATGCTGACACCTTTAACCTGCTAAATAGAGTCATCTCAACTCCAATGGCCCATCTCAGCCTCTGTTCAGTACAGGGAATAAGATTTCCTGATGTAAGGGTGTGCCCAGTGGGGAGTTAGGGGGTGGTCTGTTAGAATGTGTTCAGAGAGAGGTACAGTAGGTCAGAGTATGGAGGTGGGTCAGCAGTAGGAGAACTATCTACAGAGCTCCCCTGGGTCCTACTCCCTCTCCTTTGATGTGGGTAGGTCACTGCAGGCCTGGAGTCCGTTCTTTAGAGTTCAGGGTTTGAGGGTGGGATCTCAGGCGAGGGGTTGAGGGTTTGCGGGGAGAGGGGTCAGGGGGGTTCCCCTGGGTACGGCACTAGGCCTTCTAGGGGACTGCTTCTGTGCTTCATTTTGTAGGGAAGCTATAATTGCTCCATAGAGATGGAGAATAGTCAGCAGCATCAAAAAAGGCCTTTTAAAGGGCTCTGCGCCCTAAAGGAAGGAGTGTAGGATGGGAGGAGAGAGGGAGCGGGAAAATAGTTATTCATCTTGTTTTAATAACATATTTATCTGTGAGGCAAATAACTTCAGACGTCTTTCTTAACCATCTGTCTGGATGGAGTCATCTCTGTCCCTTTCTCTTCTGCCCTTTCTCCCTCCCTCGCTCCTTTCCCTACATCTCTGTCCCTTTCTCTTCTGCCCTTTCTCCCTCCCTCGCTCCTTTCCCTACATCTCTGTTCTTTCCATTTGTGTCCAGGGTCTTGTTTTGAAAAACATGAGGCAGTGCTGCGAGGGGGCGAGGCCCAGCTCCCCAGGGCCAGAGCTCAGGTTCTATTTCAACATAGGAAGAAGATATCCAAAGGCCCAGTCAGTCAGTCAGTCAACAGAGTTAAAAGCAGACCGTTTAAGGTGATTCATTGTAATGGCCGTGTCCTGTGCTGCACTGGGTCAGGAGAATGCAGTAGTTCTGGAGGCAGAGGAGGGTTTCTGTGTGTGCGTTTAGAGGATAGCCCATTTATTATAGCTATATCCACAGCATGATCTCTGTGACAAGGAGATGGCAGTGATGGCTCACACTACAGGAGCACAGTTAAAGATACTCTGTGGAGCTGATGGCATTACCCTCTGTGTCTGTCTGTCTGTCTGTCTGTCTGTCTGTCTGTCTGTCTGTGGGGCCTGATAAATATGGCTCCATGATTAACTCGGGTGTCTTGACCGTCACACTTCTGTGACCGTCACACTTCTGTTTGTCTTGATTCAGCAGCCGCGGGCCTTTAGCTGAAAGGCGGGGACAGCTGCATTCTGTGAGTTTGCGTTTGTCTTCCAGGGCAGACGGGTCAGTGTTGGAGTGATGGCTGTGCTCTTGGTGGCTGACCTTGCTTCCTCCTCTCTCTCTCTCCCAGCCGTCATCTCTCCCCCCAGCCACCCCAGCCTTTCACCTGTCGCGTCCCTCCACCTCCCTCTGCCCAATACACTTCATTCACCCTCTACAGGACAGAGTCAGATCGCGTGTCATCCCAGAATAAAAGTGTCATCCCAGAGTCATGTGTCATCCCAGAATAAATAGTTTTAGCATACCATATGACTATGTTTAACAGTCATACAGTGTGGTAACTAAGCTATGTAAAATCACTTCCTGACAGTGTAATAGGACCTCACAGAGCTCATGGCTGACTAGCCAATAGAGATGGCCCTTCTCCATAACCAATGGCTGCTATTCCCTGGGGGCGGGACCTGGGTGGTGACCCATGGGGATTTCCTGACTGGAGCTGCCATGTTCCCTTGGCTCGCTGTCATCCTCCATCCCGACTAGAGCTGCCATGTTCCCTTGGCTCGCTGTCGTCCTCCATCCCGACTAGAGCTGCCATGTTCCCTTGGCTCGCTGTCGTCCTCCATCCCGACTAGAGCTGCCATGTTCCCTTGGCTCGCTGTCGTCCTCCATCCCGACTAGAGCTGCCATGTTCCCTTGGCTCGCTGTCGTCCTCCATCCCGACTAGAGCTGCCATGTTCCCTTGGCTCGCTGTCGTCCTCCATCCCGACTAGAGCTGCCATGTTCCCTTGGCTCGCTGTCGTCCTCCATCCCGACTAGAGCTGCCATGTTCCCTTGGCTCGCTGTCGTCCTCCATCCCGACTAGAGCTGCCATGTTCCCTTGGCTCGCTGTCGTCCTCCATCCCGACTAGAGCTGCCATGTTCCCTTGGCTCGCTGTCGTCCTCCATCCCGACTAGAGCTGCCATGTTCCCTTGGCTCGCTGTCGTCCTCCATCCCGACTAGAGCTGCCATGTTCCCTTGGCTCGCTGTCGTCCTCCATCCCGACTAGAGCTGCCATGTTCCCTTGGCTCGCTGTCGTCCTCCATCCCGACTAGAGCTGCCATGTTCCCTTGGCTCGCTGTCGTCCTCCATCCCGACTAGAGCTGCCATGTTCCCTTGGCTCGCTGTCGTCCTCCATCCCGACTAGAGCTGCCATGTTCCCTTGGCTCGCTGTCGTCCTCCATCCCGACTAGAGCTGCCATGTTCCCTTGGCTCGCTGTCGTCCTCCATCCCGACTAGAGCTGCCATGTTCCCTTGGCTCGCTGTCGTCCTCCATCCCGACTAGAGCTGCCATGTTCCCTTGGCTCGCTGTCGTCCTCCATCCCGACTAGAGCTGCCATGTTCCCTTGGCTCGCTGTCGTCCTCCATCCCGACTAGAGCTGCCATGTTCCCTTGGCTCGCTGTCGTCCTCCATCCCGACTAGAGCTGCCATGTTCCCTTGGCTCGCTGTCGTCCTCCATCCCGACTAGAGCTGCCATGTTCCCTTGGCTCGCTGTCGTCCTCCATCCCGACTAGAGCTGCCATGTTCCCTTGGCTCGCTGTCGTCCTCCATCCCGACTAGAACTGGGACAATAAACAGAACCTTTTCGACACAGACCGTACCGATCACTTATCAAAGGCATTTTTCTGATATTTATTTTTTAATATTTCACCTTTAATTCACCAGGTAGGCCAGTTGAGAACAAGTTCTCATTTACAGCTGCGACCTGGCCAAGATAAAGCAAAGCAGTGCGACAAAAGCAGCAACACAGAGTTACACATGGGATAACAAACGTACAGTCAAAAACACAATAGAAAAAGCTATGTACAGTGTGTGCAAATGTAGTAAAATTAGGGAGGTAAGACAATAAACAGCCCATAGTGGCAAAATAATGACAATTTAGCATTAACACTGGAGTGATAGATGTGCAGATGATGATGTGCAAGTAGAGATACTGGGGTCCAAAAGAGCAAAAAAAACTATATGGGGATGAGAGATATGTTTCATTACAATTACATTTGCTAATATGGTGATTGTTAATGGGGAAATGTATGGCAACACCCATCAAACTAGTAGGAGTAGTTTAAAGGATCATTTTAAAAGATAACAACTGAGGTGCACATTAATGTTAGAAACATATTTTATTTATTGTTATCGCATCAATTCAGGCACTTTATCGCCATATGTCCATATCGCCCAGCTGTTAATCCTGACAAGCAGACAGCATCTCTCAGACACCCTCAGACACAGGAATGCAAACAGGGGGATCTGTGGAAGTCAACCCACCAGTGTGGAAGTCAACCCATCAGGAGAGGGCTGTCCGAAGGGCCATATGTATCTGGGTTGGCTTGCCTTTTAACTTGGAAGTTTCAGTATCCCTCTGTATCAGGGCACTGATTTCCTCTCTTTCTCCTGAAGGTGCTACTTTCAGGGTGCCTCAAGCAGAGTGCAGGGGAAGGAGATGATCTCCTCCTCTCTGTTCTTTATGCAGCCTGCACGCCTTTAAGTACCTTTAACCTTTCCTGTCATTCTCCCTAGCTCCCTCTTCGGCTCTCTGTCGCTTTCTCTCACGTTTTAAAACTCATTCGGTAATGGATGGAGAGAAAAGTATTCCACAGGTTCACTGCTTCCGTTTCAAAACAAATCTATTCAAGTCCCAGAAAAATGCGTTTGAAGCAGGGCATACCTCCCTTAACATCACTGAAGGGCCATTTGTCATTTACTTACTGTAAAAACCCTCTTCCATTAGCTTCCACCAAGTGTGTTCTGTCATGACAAACTATACACACCTGACCTTATGATTCACTTCCTATGAAGAAATATGATCTTACCCATTTTAAAATCCATTTGTTGGCCCATGAGGCAGAACGTTTTTTTTTTGTCCCATTAAGAATGTTTTAAGAAAAGCTAAGTACATCATACTGCAGTTTTGCTATCACTTTGAGTTTCCGCCAAGTGCGGTGAAACAACATTGTGTAAGAGATCTTTCATTTTCAATGGAGTGAATGTGTCCTTGGATTCAGTATTAAAGAAAGGAGGATATGTTTATGATTATATCAGATGTTCCCACTTTCTGTGAGTGGAGAGAAAGCCCAGTCTTCCCACATGGTAAAAGACAGTATTGTCTAGCTTAAGCCTACTTGAAAGAGAGGCACATACAGAGGTTGGGCCTGCAATCTGTGTCACGTTATAAGCCATCCCCCTGTCCCCTGTTCAATCACAGACACGTACCCACACTG
>NC_088422.1:32797292-32832292 GCF_034236695.1 Oncorhynchus nerka | reverse complement strand
CCGTGTTCAGGATTCTTAACCTCTTACCTCTACCTGGGACGCTTGCGTCCCAACTAGAGCTCTGGAAATGCAAATGCGCTACGCTAAATGCTAATAGTATTAGTTAAAACTCAAAAGTTCATTAAAATACACATGCAGGGTATCAAATTAAAGCTACACTCGTTGTGAATCCAGGCAACAAGTCAGATTTTTAAAATGCTTTTCGGCGACAGCATGAGAAGCTATTATCTGATAGCATGCACCAATACACTACAACAGAAAAGCACAGCAGGGGACGTAAACAAAATAATTAGCATTTCGGCGTTACACAAACCGCACAATAAAATAGAAAACAGTCATTACCTTTCACCATCTTCTTTGTTGGCACTCCTAGATGTCCCATAAACACTATTGGGTCTTTATTTCGATTAAATCGGGCCATATAAAGCCAAGATATCGTTATATGTAGACTGTGTGATAAACGAAAAAAACAGCGATTTCACAACGTAACGTCATTTTTTAAAATTCAAAAAGTAGACGATAAACTTTCACAAAACACTTGAAATACGTTTGTAATGCTACTTTAGGTATTAGTAAACGTTAATAAGCGATAAAAATCATCCGTAGGCGATGTACATATCATTAGCTGTCGTCTTGGAAAAAATTTCAGGAGAGAGCTCTTCCGGAATGATCTGGGCGGAGACCGGAGGTACGTCGTGCCCCTCTTTCGGTTCAACCAAGAATCAAAGAGGATTAAATTCACAAGATACTCGACAACATGGGGATGCTGTGGGAGTTGAATGCTCGGTCTTATCTAATTCGGCTCACTGTTAACAATTGCGGTAGTGGCGCAAGGATATTTATTTCCATTTTCTGTGATCAGGTTTTCCTGCGCTTTCCGATGTAACGCACGTTATGTAATAGCCACAGTCGTGATTTAACCAGTTTTAAAAACGTTCGAGGGTTTCCTATACACACATTCTAACCATATGAACGTACTATATTCCTGGCATGAGTAGCAGGGCGCTGAAATGTTGCGCGATTTTTAACAAAATGTTCAAAAAAGTAGAGGGTCGACTGAAGAGGTTAAAAAAAAAATTGCTGTCAGAACACATCTCTAAACAACAGCTGCCAGGACGAAATTCGAAACGACTAATTTGGCGAGCG
Source organism: Oncorhynchus nerka (assembly GCF_034236695.1). Classification (NCBI taxonomy): domain Eukaryota; kingdom Metazoa; phylum Chordata; class Actinopteri; order Salmoniformes; family Salmonidae; genus Oncorhynchus; species Oncorhynchus nerka. The sequence goes on along the minus strand of NC_088422.1, from coordinate 32,831,146 downwards.
AGGCTGTAACTCCGCTTCCTTTCACATCTCCTCACATCTCTCTCCATCACTCATATCACTGCTGCTGTTTACTGCTACTATGAGAACTAGCTCAATCAATGGTGAGGACATTTGCTACCAAGACATACATGTGCATAATATCTAACAAGGAGAGAAAATGTAGGAAATGCTTATGAAACGTGCAAGGAGAGCAACAGGAGTTTGATTTTGGACACTGTTTGAGAATGAGCTAGCTTGCCCCTGATTTTCCCTGCTAGATATTCCACGGCATTGTGCATTGCTCGTGGCTCAGGCGGTTATTGGTGGCTGGCATAGCAGCAGTTTTGCTATGTAGAGGGACAATTGACTAATCTGATATAGAAGGGTCGATAGACTAGAGAAGACCAATATCGTCCCGATATATTGGCTCAGCTGATTATCGGTCGTTCTCTAGTTTTTTATTAGAATGCACTCGTATATACATTTTCTAATTGTACCAGGTTTTCGTTTGATATTTTATGTTAAAATGAAGGAAGTTATATGTGTTTCCTTTGCATGAATACACTGGGTGTATTAAACACCCATTGTATTTATACAGTGCCTTGCAAAAGTATTCAACCCCTTGGCGTTTTTCCTATTTTCTTTAATTTCAACCTGTGAATTTTTAAATTGATTTTTATTTTGATTTCATGTAGTGGACATACACAAAATAGTCCAAATTGGTGAAGTGAAATAAAAATAATAATAATTAAAAAAATTAACCGGATATTAATGTATGCACCCCCTTTGCTATAAAGCCCCTAAATAAGATCTGGTGCAATCAATTACCTTTAGAAGTCACATAATTAGTTAAATAAAGTCCACCTGTGTGCAATCTAAATCTCACTTGATCTGACAAATGATCTTAGTATATATGCACCTGTTCTGAAAGGCCCCAGAGTCTGCACCATTACTAAGCAAGGGGCACCACCAAGCAAGCGGCACTATGAAGAGCAAAGAGCTCTCCAAACAGGTCAGGGACAAAGTTGTAGAGAAGTACAGATCAGGGTTGTGTTATAAAAAATATCTGAAACTTTGAACATCCCCCGGAGCACCATTAAATCCAATATAAAAAAATGGAAAGAATAGGGTGCCACAACAAACCTGCCAAGAGAGGGCCTCCCACCAAAACTCACGGACCATGCAAGGAGGGCATTAATCAGAGAGGCAACAAAGAGACCAAAAATAACCCTGAAGGAGCTGCAAGCTCCACAGCGGAGATTGGAGTATGTGTTCATAGGACCACTTTAAGCCGTACACTCCACAGAGCGGAGCTTTACTGAAGAGTGGCCAGAAAAAAAGCCATTGCTTAAAGAAAAAAATAAGTAAACATGTTTAGTGTTCGCCAAAAGGCATGTGGGAGACTCCCCAAACATATGGAAGAAGGTACTCTGGTCAGATTAGACAAGCGCAAACCCAACACCTCTCATCACCCCGAGAACATCATCCCCATTGATCATCCACATTATGCTGTGGGGATGTTTTTCATCGGCAGGGATTGGGAAACTAGTCAGAATTGAGTGAAAGATGAATGGAGCAAAATACAGAGAGATCCTTGATGAAAACCTGCTCCAGAGTGCTCAGGACCTCAGACTGGGGCGAAGGTTTACTATCCAACAGGACAATTACCCTAAGCACAAAGCCAAGACAACGCAGGAGTTGCTTCGGGACAAGTCTCTAAATGCCCAGCCAGAGCTCGGACTTGAACCTGATCGTACATCTCTGGAGAGACCATCTCTGGACACTCCCTATCCAACATAACAGAGCTTGAGAGGATCTGCATAGAAGAATAGGAGAAACTCCCCAAATACAGGTGTGCCAAGCTTGTTGCGTCATACCTAAGAAGACTCGAGGCTATAATCGCTGCCATAGATGTTTTGACAAAGTACTGAGTAAAGGTTCTGAATACTTATGTAAATGTGATAATTCAGTGTTTTTTTATACATGGTTTTTGCTTTGTCATTGTGCGGTATTGAGTGTAGATTGATGAGGGCAATTTAAAAGAATAAAGCTGTAATGTAACAAAATGTGGAAAATGTCACGGGGTCTGAATACTTTCCGAATGCACTGTATAGGAAAACTATAGTTCCTCACAGTAACCTATTTGAAAAATCTTTCCAACAATCTCCCTCTTGATAATCACCAATCTTCGGTGTGAAAGAGCAATGGAAGTTATAGGCCTACTGCTGCGTTGGCCTATAGGCTATGAGTTCCATGCGCTCATTTCTTTAGCCACCAATGGATCGCAGTGTATTTTTATTTTTATTTATTTAACCTTTATTTATACAGGTTTTTATCATTGAGATAAAATATATTCTTCAAGAGAGACCTGGTGCAACAGCCGCAGGGGAAACAAGGTTTCAGACAAAACAACCTACATACACTAACAAAACAGCGTCCAATGTGCCCATGTGGCAGAGGCTGGTGATCTCGCATTAGTTGATTTTCAACTTTTAGGTTTGTATCATTTTTATTCAGATTTTTATGATTAACCATATGGCAATGATTTTGAGAAACAAAAATGGTATTATTGAAATTAAACTATTCCACAAAAAAATGTGCATATGAAAATATTAACTGTCACGCAGAACGGTAGAAATGGTAGGATAAATTGTAGGCTACCCCAAACCTGAAACTCACGTGAAGCCTACGTTTCCATGGTCAGATTTAGCCTGTAGGCTACATTGAAGCAAGTTAAGGCATCGCATTCCTCATAAAATGAAATAAAACATTCAGGTTTCGTACCATTAGGAATGTTTTTAAAATGCATACTGCCTCCAGCTCACATAGAGTACCACAGTATGAGTCATAATACCCATAAAACCTAGCGGACAAACAGGGAAAGGGTTCCAATCGTTTTTCCACCATTCATTTTTCCCATAGGGGATTTTAGAAACACTTAAAATAAGGTCTTTGATTTGTGTAGGCTTATCCTGGTGTGACCTTTTGATAACCGTGTAAATCTCTCCCGGACAAGGTGACTTTTATCAATATATTCGGCAGTATTTACTTTCAGATTGAATCCAGCAAGATTTAAATGACAAGTGGGATAGGGAGACAGTATTGGAAAATGCGAGGCTGAATATGCAGGCATCTATAAAAGAGAAAAATAAAATACAGCACAGTGGGAAAATATTTTACAGCGCTGAATAATGTGGCTAATACACCATAGGACTGAATAGCAAACAGCACCAGTGAACAGTGGCTCAGAGTAATGTTATATGTTGTAATGTAGTCTAGCTATGTGTAAATGAATATACCTCACACTGGGCTGTATTTAATGACAAGTTATAAGCCAGTGGCCTCCTTAAATGGTCAAAGGTTTGGTACCACCTCATTGCCCGGTGGAGAGGAGCTAGAGTTATGGCAGGGTCTCCTCCAGGGGCTGGTAGCTGTGTGAATGACGCTGGAGAGGTTGGCTACATCATCAGCCAGGGACAGGGTCAGCACTTCCTGGCCACAATGATAGGTCATTCATACAGCTACACCAAGGAGAGTGGTCACTGGTATTGTGTTATGTGTCTCCGAACATCCATTCCTGAAACTCACTCTCTCACACCTCATTGGATGTTACATTGTTCTATTTTCCATGTAGGACCTGTACTCAATCAAACCACTGTATTGGCACAATGAGGTTTGAAATACACTGAGGCCTAATACAAATCCCTCAGTCAGTCTGCTTCGGGCAGGCAGCTCCTATAACACAGTTTGTCTGCTTCGGGCAGGCAGCTCCTATAATACAGTCAGTCTGCTTCGGGCAGGCAGCTCCTATAACACAGTCAGTCTGCTTCGGGCAGGCAGCTCCTATAATATAGTCAGTCTACTTCGGGCAGGCAGCTCCTATAACACAGTCAGTCTGCTTCGGGCAGGCAGCTTCCATAACACAGTCAGTCTGCTTCGGGCAGGCAGCTCCTATAATACCGTCAGTCTGCTTCGGGCAGGCAGCTCCTATAATACAGTCAGTCTGCTTCGGGCAGGCAGCTCCTATAACACAGTCAGTTTGCTTCGGGCAGGCAGCTCCTATAACACAGTCAGTTTGCTTCGGGCAGGCAGCTCCTATAACACAGTCAGTCTGCTTCGGGCAGGCAGCTCCTATAACACAGTCAGTCTGCTTCGGGCAGGCAGCTCCTATAACACAGTCAGTTTGCTTCGGGCAGGCAGCTCCTATAACACAGTCAGTCTGCTTCGGGCAGGCAGCTCCTATAATACAGTCAGTCTGCTTCGGGCAGGCAGCTCCTATAATACAGTCAGTCTGCTTCGGGCAGGCAGCTCCTATAACACAGTCAGTCTGCTTCGGGCAGGCAGCTCCTATAACACAGTCAGTCTGCTTCGGGCAGGCAGCTCCTATAACACAGTCAGTCTGCTTCTGTAATACACCAAGATACTAACCTGTGGTAAATTAGTTGAGGCCAGTCGAGTCACTAATCTGAGTATGCAGTGACACTGATGTCCATTTGGGAGGTGACGTTGGGGAGCTACAACTAGCTAGGGGTAATTATTACCGTCAGGAGAGGATTTGGTATTCTGCTCCGTGCAGGCTGTGACATTGAGGCTCCCTGGCTTCCATTTCCATTAGTGTTGAGGCCTGCAGCGACAGAACCAACACTCCACTGTGAGTGTGCTGCCTCAACGAGCAGCCATTTTAGTTCTGCTGCAGTCATGTACCTCTCCTACACAAAGCTGGTTGACTTTGGGAAAGCTGCCGTCATGAGACTGTCATGGGGTCTTTTCACTACTCCAGTCAGAGATGTAATTGTCCCATCTCATTGTGTCCTCCACCTCGCGTAAAGATGGCTGGGCTGCTGCCTCCAGTGTGTGTCCCTCCCTGGTATTGATCAGTGGCGGCCCTCAGGCCCTCGGGTCACTCTGCTGCTCTTATCAGTGCACCGTAGTGATGGCTGATTGAGAGAGAGCGGTGGTAGTGAGGTAGGGGGAGTGGAGGCTGTAGTCTAACAGGGACCTACAGACAGATAAAGAAAGAGTGAAGGAGCGCTGGTGTAGGAGAAAGAAAAAATATTGGGGACAGTATTCTGTTGAGAATTAGACAAGAATGTGAATGTGAGGAGAGTGAAGGACAATTAAAGTAAGACATGGTTTCTCCCTCCTCCTTTTTCCTCTTTTCCTGCTTCTGTGACCACCTCCCCTCATACGGCTCGGTGGCGTGGATATGACTCTTGTGATGGATGGATGTGGTGGTTCTCCTGAATGCATGCATGTGAATAAATGGGTGCAATGTGTACTCGTTCTCTTTGCCTACCTTCTTCCATCTTTAACTCTTTCTCCCAAAGCTTTTCTCACTCCACCATCCTCTCTTCACATGCACACACACAGCTGAACTTCACTGCACTTCACTGCACTCCAGACACCATTACTCCCGGCCACTGTGATTAATTACTTTTAACAAAGCAAACAGAGTCTTGCTTGTCCGGATCAATCTTTTCCCCATCACCGTGCCAGCCGCTGTCACCAGTAATTGCAAAACCCCGTGTAGTATGAAATGAGGGCTCCTGCTTCCTTCTCCCCCAGACCTGAGCTAGCTGTGGCCTCAATTTTCTACGCTTGTGCCCCTGCTCCCATGGCTCCTCGGTCCTCTCCCTCTCCAGCCCTCCTCAGACCCTCCACTATGACTGCCACTCTCCCTGGTCAAACAGCCAGCCAAGTCACTAGGGGCTCTGCCTCTGTAGGCCCAGAGCTGACCAGACACCATCTCATCAGCTCCAGACTGTTCTCGGGTAATGCAGTCTTCTTTAGAGTAACACACACGCGCACACACACAGCTCGGTGAGTCATAGCGTGGGTGCCAACAATCAATGGGGCTCACAGGCTCCAGCTGGCTGTAGTAGTGGAATGCATTTATTTACTCATTTACAAATAGATGAATGATGTTTGATCAGTTTAGCAGAGCAACACAGATTAGTATTCATGGGACTGAGTGGTGTGGTGCACGTTTTGGCCATGGATAATGTTGATGGTTAAAACTGTTGCCAAAGTTTCAATTAAGATGTTTTGTTATTTCTAATGCTTTAATCTGGCAGCAGGTGGGCAGGCAGGAAAAATGGCTCATCTTATTACTGATCATCAGGCCAACATTGCTCAGTAAAGACGATATCAAGGCCAAGGAAATGCATCTGACCTGGTTGCCAGTAGCCCAGTTTATGATAAATGATGATGGCCAAAGAACTTGCAGAGGATAATTTGGAAGTTAGTTAACATTAGAAATGCTGAAGCAGTCATTTTGACTCCTCATGAATGTACTTTTTAAAATATTCTGCTCATTTTTGAAGTCATGCCTTTCTCCGTCTTTGACTTTTCCTAAATAAGTCTAAATAACACACTGCAGTTGTTTGAATCTTTATATCACAAACAGAACTGGAATTATAACCAGTTTTATGAGGGCATGTCATTAAAAACAAATCCCCCTTGCCCCTCCTTCTCCTGACAGTGGGGCCTGCTCTGCTCATTCTCCTGACAGTGGGGCCTGCTCTGCTCATTCTCCTGACAGTAGGGCCTGCTCTGCTCATTCTCCTGACAGTGGGGCCTGCTCTGCTCATTCTCCTGACAGTGGGGCCTGCTCTGCTCATTCTCCTGACAGTGGGGCCTGCTCTGCTCATTCTCCCGACAGTGGGGCCTGCTCCGCTCATTCTCCCGGCAGTGGGGCCTGCTCCTCTCATTCTCCCAACAGTGGGGCCTGCTCCGCTCATTCTCCCGACAGTGGGGCCTGCTCCGCTCATTCTCCCGACAGTGGCTCCTGCTCCGCTCATTCTTCCGACAGTGGGGCCTGCTCCGCTCATTCTTCCGACAGTGGGGCCTGCTCCGCTCATTCCCCCGACAGTGGCTCCTGCTCCGCTCATTCTTCCGACAGTGGCTCCTGCTCCTCTCATTCTCCCGACAGTGGGGCCTGCTCCTCTCATTCTCCCGACAGTGGGGCCTGCTCCTCTCATTCTCCCGACAGTGGCTCCTGCTCCGCTTATTCTTCCGACAGTGGCTCCTGCTCCGCTCATTCTCCCGACAGTGGGGCCTGCTCCTCTCATTCTCCCGACAGTGGGGCCTGCTCCTCTCATTCTCCCGACAGTGGGGCCTGCTCCGCTCATTCTCCTGACAGTGGGGCCTGCTCCGCTCATTCTCCTGACAGTGGCTCCTGCTCCTCTCATTCTCCTGACAGTGGGGCCTGCTCCTCTCATTCTCCCGACAGTGGGGCCTGCTCCGCTCATTCTCCTGACAGTGGGGCCTGCTCCGCTCATTCTCCTGACAGTGGCTCCTGCTCCTCTCATTCTACTGACAGTGGGGCCTGCTCCTCTCATTCTCCCGACAGTGGGGCCTGCTCCGCTCATTCTCCCGACAGTGGGGCCTGCTCCGCTCATTCTTCCGACAGTGGCTCCTGCTCCGCTCATTCTTCCGACAGTGGCTCCTGCTCCACTCATTCTGCCAACAGTGGAATGTGGAATGAGTTGATAATCACCACGATAATTGCTTCAAAACTGAACCTGAACTATACCGAAACTAATTTCATACATAACAGTTGAAATAAATGAAGTTAAGTATGATGGGTGAGTTGATGAACAAGGGGAAGTGAACATGCATCGTTATGTAATCCCTAATTGTGAATGAAGAACAGGGTGGGCCATTCTATTGTGTTGATCCATTATAATTTCTAATCTCAAAATGTTATGTACCTTATATCAGCCCACCAAATCCAAGCAGTCTTCTCAGTCTACTCTGGTCTACTTGGAGTACACAGTGAGAGCGTGAGGAATTTACAATGGCAAGAAGCCCAAGACGAATGGATGCACATGCTGTGTTAGCGTCGCTACTAAATCTGAATGAAAATGACGTGTACTATATAATATACAGTAGATACTGTTGAAGTCTGAAGTGTACATACACTTAGGTTGGAGTCATTAAAACTTGTTTTTCAACCACTCCGCAAATTTCTTGTTAACAAACTATAGTTTTGGCAAGTCGGTTAGGACATCTACTTTGTGCATGACACAAGTAATTTTTCCAACAATGGTTTACAGACAGATTATATCACAATTCCAGTGGGTCAGAAGTTTACATACACTAAGATGACTGTGCCTTTAAACAGCTTGGAAAATGCCAGAAAATAATGTCATGGCTTTAGAAGCTTCTGATAGGCTAATTGACATAATTTAAGTCAATTGGAGGTGTACCTGTGGATGTATTTCAAGGCCTACGTTCAAACTCAGTGCCTCTTTGCTTGACATCATGGGCAAATCAAAAGACATCAGCCAAGACCTCAGAAAAGAAAATGTAGACCTCCACAAGTCTGGTTCATCCTTGGGAGCAATTTCCAAATGGCTGAAGGTACCACGTTCATCTGTACAAACAATAGTACTTATAAACACCACGCAGCCGTCATACTGCTCAGGAAGGAAACGCGTTCTGTCTCCTAGAGATGAACGTGCTTTTGTGCGAAAAGTGCAAAAGTCAATCCCAGAACAACAGCCAAGGACCTTGTGAAGATGCTGGAGGAAACTGGTACAAATGTATCTATATGTACAGTAAAACTAGTCACATATCGACCTAACCTGAAAGGTCGCTCAGCAAGGAAGAAGCCACTGCTCCAAAACCGCCATAAATAAGCCAGACTACGGTTTGCAACTGCACATGGGGACAGAGATGATACTTTTTGGAGAAAAGTCCTTTGGTCTGATGAACAAAAATAGAATGGTTTGGCCAAAATGACTATAGTTATGTTTGGATGAAAAGGGGGGAAGCTTGCAAGCCAAAGAACACCATCCCAACCGTGAAGCATGGGGGTGGCAGCATCATGTTGTGGGGGTGCTTTGCTGCAGGAGGGACTGGTGCGTTTCACAAAATAGATGGCATTATGAGGAAAGAAAACAATGTGGATATATTGAAGCAACATCTCAAGACATCAGTCAGGAAGTTAAAGCTTGATCACAAATGGGTCTTCCAAATGGACAATGACCCCAAGCATACTTCCAAAGTTGTGGCAAAATGGCTTAAGCACAACAAAGTCAAGGTATTGGAGTGGCCATCACAAAAGGCTAAACTTCTGACCCACTGGGAATGTGTTGAAAGAAATAAAAGCTGAAATAAAATCATTCTCTCTACTATTATTCTGACATTTCACATTCTTAAAATAAAGTGGTGATCCTAACTGACCTAAAACAGGGAATTTTTGCTGGGATTAAATGTCAGGAATTGTGAAAAACTGAGTTTAAATGTATTTGGCTAAGGTGTATGTAAATGTCCGTCTTCAACTGTAAACTGTATAATATACTGGTAGGATTCTGGTCTGACATGTATTATTGTCCTTGGAGAAACCATGTCATAGGATCACTTCAAAGAGAACATATGTTACCTCCATTTAGATGACAAAGAAACAGGCAAATTCTCCTTGAATAAATAATGTACTATTTATGACTGCTGACATATCAACATATTATTCATTATAATACCACTATTACATCTGTGATAATTTTCACTATTTATCAAGCACACTTCCAACACATACACTTTCTGTTTCATATTTGTATCAAAGGCACTCCACAAATAAAATTGATTGAATTTGAGTGTTTTTTTGTTGTTTTTACATAAAGCCTACAGTAACATAAACTAATGAAAATGCTATTGCGTTTTTTGAAATAAAAATAAAACATCTATTCTAATCTGACCTTAGACCTTCATAAACACAACCAAATGATTATTTTTGCAATAACATGTGTGAAATGTATTCATTCCACTGTTAGAATGTTGCAGTCAAAATGACTGCTCATTAGCTTGAAAGGGGGGTCCCTGGAGGCCCAGCGGTTTTAGTGTTAATGAGGTAAGGATGTATAGGTGTGTTATCAGTGCTATCACTGTTTATCATTGATATCATTCACACTGGTCCACCCATAATCTTAATTTTCCTGCTTGTGATATTTTCCCCGGTCGGTCCTGGGCCAGTCATGTGCTGGAACATGTAATATATATGATAAGTAGTGGAGCCAGTCTGCTTGGGACTCGTCACACAATTCAATTGGTGCGGTATGGAGTTCATATTGCAGCGTGACCGATGGGGAATTAGCCAGTCTATATATAAACCCAGCCGCATGTGTTGGGAATTAAAGTGCATTTATCTGGTAATCTCCGGGGAGATCTCCGCATGCACAACCATGCTACAGCGACCATGCAGCCACCGCAACCAGGATCACAGATCCAGCTAGAGCACACTGCTGCTCTGCTCTGGGAGTGACGTGAAGGAGAATCATGTCATACTCTATAGCCTTCTGATACAACAGCTGTGAGGCTATACAGGGGAAATCAGACGCTAGTTAGAGCCCCCTCTCTCTTTTCCTCTTGACCGTTAGCTCTCTCACCTTGTAACTCTGTCTTTCCATCACCCTCTTCTCTCCTCTTTTAACCTCCATATGTACCTCTAACCTCGTGTCTCCCATGCTCTGCCCTCTCCTTTCCCCAGACACCCCAGTCTATCCAGCCTCTTTAAGTCTTAAGTGTGATTTGGCCTGCCTTTTACTCAATCATGTATGATTCCTTGCTAGCAGAATCAAAAGCAGCCGGGCTCCACCATGCTTTTCATTAGAGCACTCCAGTAGGGTTGGCTGTAAATGAGGTGTTGTGGGTGAGTCTGCTCTGGAGAAGAAGCCACACTGCCAGGCAGGCAGGCAACCACTGCTGCTGATTCCCTTGTGTGAGCAGAAACTCACCATAAGGCCGGCAGCGCCAATCTCAGAACACTCTAATGAGCCTAGCCCAAGTTATGGCCAGTCAAGGAACTCTGCCCACTGTGTTAAACAGTGTGAGCGAGGGAATGGCTTGTTGGACTTTACAGTGCCTTTGGAAAGTATTCAGACCCCTTGACTTTTTCCACATTTTGTTATGTTACAGCTTTATTCTAAAATGAATTACATTGTTTTTTCCCCCCTCATCAATTTCCCCCCCAACACAATACCCCATAATGATGAAGCAAAAAATGTTTTTCAGACATTTTTGCAAATGTATGACAAATAAAAAACGGATATATCACATTTACATAAGCATTCCGACCCTTTACTCTGTACTTCATTGAAACATCTTCGGCAGTGATTACAGCCTCAAGTCTTCTTGGGTATGACGTTGCAAGTTTGGTACACCTGTATTTGGGGAGCTTCTCACATTCTTCTCTGCAGATCCTCTTAAACGTTGTCAGGTTGGATGAGGAGCGTTGCTGCACAGCTACTTTCAGGCCTCTGCAGAGATGTTTGATCGGGTTCAAGTCCGGGCTCTGGCTGGGCCACTCAAGGACATTCAGAAACTTGTCCCGAAGCTACTCCTGCGTTGTCTTGGCTGTGTGCTGAGGGTCGTTGTCCTGTTGGAAGGTGAACCTTCGTCCCAGTCTGAGGTCCTGAGTGCTCTGGAGCAGGTCCAATTCCAACGTGATGACCAAAAATGAATATCATCCCAGACTCAGCAACATTACATGCACGGAAAATGTAGTTGCATTATAGTTAGTCATTAAGTCAGACTAGAATTGTCTGACTAATGCAGTCTGAACAGCAGTCTGAAATCCAGTCTGAACAGCAGTCTGAAATCCAGTCTGAACAGCAGTCTGAAATCCAGTCTGAACAGCAGTCTGAAATCCAGTCTGAACAGCAGTCTGAAATCCAGTCTGAACAGCAGTCTGAAATCCAGTCTGAACAGCAGTCTGAAATCCAGTCTGAACAGCCATTCTATTGTGCAACTGCAGTAGATGTTCAACTGGTTCCGTATCAGTTTGCTATAATGTGACTTAGGGAGGAGCCGTGAGTTAAGCCTGTGAAGCGGCATCTATAAGCTGATAGGATGGGAGAAGTGTTACATTCTCTCCAGGTGTTAAGAGAGGGTCACTAATACCCATCCTAATGGGTAGTGGAAACGCCTGGTTTCCCATCTTGAGAACATGAGTCTCTCACTCAGTGTTTACTAAGAGGTGGCTATTTTTCAGCCATGCTTCAGTTGACTGTCAAAGCCAATTAAGGCCCTCCTAATGAAGATGGAGGATGTGGAGCCTGAGGCCAGGCGAGAAAAGAGGAGAGCAGCACCAGGGCCAGACTAGGGACTAGAGACTCTCAGCTCCACCACTAGGATTTAGCAATACATGAGGAGCACACATGAGATAATGGCTCATTATATCTGCACATTATCATTACATTTATTATTATTATTTAGTTTTTTTGTAACTTTGATTTAATCAAGGGAAGACTCATGAGACCAGGGTCTCATTTGCAGTGGTTCCCTGAGGACAACAAATTCAACATGAACATTACAATGAAAAAAATTAACTAGAATTTCAGCACCACGATACATTTTTACAATTAATTGTATTTATTTGCAATTGGGCACAGCTGTCAAAGGCACTGCATCTCAGTGCACAACCGGACGTGATTGGGAGTTCCATAGGGCAATTGGAACAATTGGCAATTGGAACAAATCCATAGGAACAATTGGCCCAGTGTCGTTAGAGTTTGGCCGGGGTAGGCCGTCATTGTAAATAAGAATTAATTCTTAACTGACTTGCCTAATTAAAGAAAGGTAAAATAACATTTAAATAAATACACATTTATTTACACTCATCAGTTCTGCACTGGTGGTTTTTGCACAATTTTTCCAAGAGCTCACTGATTTGGCCTTTTTCAACAGTTCAGAAGAGCACTTCTGCAGATGCCTGTGTTTCTATGCTCTTTTTCATGTTCACCATCTGGGCTTGATTGATTAAAGCTCCTTTAAGTAATTAATGCAATGCATGCTTTAATTGAGAGTAGGCCCCTGTGGGTATGTGTATAATGCTCAGGCAGCAGAGGCATAAGAGAGAGCAGAGCCAAGGGTGTGTTTTTAGAGCACCGTAAAATCCTGTTTAGCACCCTGACCCTCTCTGTCTCTCAGCCTCATGGCAGTACACTCTTAGAAAGAAAAGGTGCTATCTACAACCGAAAATGGTTCTTTGGCTGTCCCCGTAGGAGAACCCTTTGAATAACTATTTTTGGTTCTACGTAGAACCCTTTTGGGGTCCGTGTAGAACCAAAAAGGGTTCTACCTGGAACCAAAAAGTGTTCTCCTTTGTGGACAGCCGAAGAACCCTTTTTCTAAGAGTGTGTACTCTTGAGATGCTGGCATACAGTATGCCATCACGCTACTACACTTCTTCAGGTATGATGTTGGGTAGTAGTTTGAGAAAATGTTATGGTCGTGTGTCACATGGTTTTATAGCATTGAAACTCCGACACTGATGGGTTATTTCCAGTAAATATGTTTTTACTAATATCTTCCATCTGTCTTATTGCTGTGCCTCTAGTAACAATAGAACTCTGTTATTGTGGTTGACTTGCTGGCAGGCAGGAGTATGGGACATTCTTGTCCTCTATTACACACTATAGGATCCACTATAGGATCCACTATAGGATACACTATAGGACACACTATAGGATCCACTATAGGATCCACTATAGGATCCACTATAGGATACACTATAGGATACACCATAGGATACACTATAGGACACACTATAGGATCCACTATAGGATACACTATAGGAGTCGCTATAGGATCCACAATAGGATACACCATAGGATCCACTATAGGATCCACTATAGGATCCACTATAGGATACACCATAGGATCCACTATAGGAGTCACTATAGGATCCACTATAGGAGTCACTATAGGATACACTATAGGATCCACTATAGGATCCACTATAGGATACACCATAGGATCCACTATAGGATCCACTATAGGAGTCACTATAGGATCCACTATAGGAGTCACTATAGGATCCACTATAGGATCCACTATAGGATCCACAATAGGATACACCATAGGATCCACTATAGGATACACTATAGGATCCACTATAGGAGTCGCTATAGGATCCACTATAGGAGTCACTATAGGATCCACTATAGGAGTCACTATAGGATCCACTATAGGAGTCACTATAGGATCCACTATAGGATCCACTATAGGATCCACAATAGGATACACCATAGGATACACTATAGGATCCACTATATGATCCACTATAGGATACACCATAGGATCCACTATAGGATCCACTATAGGAGTCACTATAGGATCCACTATAGGAGTCACTATAGGATCCACTATAGGAGTCACTATAGGATCCACTATAGGATCCACTATAGGAGTCACTATAGGATCCACTATAGGAGTCACTATAGGAGTCACTATAGGATCCACTATAGGAGTCACTATAGGATACACTATAGGAGTCACTATATGATCCACTATAGGAGTCACTATAGGATACACTATAGGAGTCACTATAGGAGTCACTATAGGATCCACTATAGGAGTCACTATAGGATCCACTATAGGAGTCACTATAGGATCCACTATAGGATCCACTATAGGATCCACAATAGGATACACCATAGGATACACTATAGGATCCACTATATGATCCACTATAGGATACACCATAGGATCCACTATAGGATCCACTATAGGAGTCACTATAGGATCCACTATAGGAGTCACTATAGGATCCACTATAGGAGTCACTATAGGATCCACTATAGGAGTCACTATAGGATCCACTATAGGATCCACTATAGGAGTCACTATAGGATCCACTATAGGAGTCACTATAGGATCCACTATAGGAGTCACTATAGGATCCACTATAGGAGTCACTATAGGATACACTATAGGAGTCACTATAGGATCCACTATAGGAGTCACTATAGGATACACTATAGGAGTCACTATAGGAGTCACTATAGGATCCACTATAGGAGTCACTATAGGAGTCACTATAGGAGTCACTATAGGATCCACTATAGGAGTCACTATAGGATCCACTATAGGAGTCACTATAGGATCCACTATAGGATCCACTATAGGAGTCACTATAGGAGTCACTATAGGATCCACTATAGGAGTCACTATAGGATCCACTATAGGAGTCACTATAGGATCCACTATAGGATCCACTATAGGAGTCACTATAGGAGTCACTATAGGATCCACTATAGGAGTCACTATAGGATCCACTATAGGAGTCACTATAGGATCCACTATAGGAGTCACTATAGGATCCACTATAGGATCCACTATAGGAGTCACTATAGGAGTCACTATAGGATCCACTATAGGAGTCACTATAGGATCCACTATAGGATCCACTATAGGAGTCACTATAGGATCCACTATAGGCGTCACTATAGGATCCACTATAGGATCCACTATAGGAGTCACTATAGGATCCACTATAGGAGTCACTATAGGATCCACTATAGAGTCACTATAGGATCCACTATAGGAGTCACTATAGGATCCACTATAGGATCCACTATAGGAGTCACTATAGGAGTCACTATAGGATCCACTATAGGAGTCACTATAGGATCCACTATAGGAGTCACTATAGGATACACTATAGGAGTCACTATAGGAGTCACTATAGGATCCACTATAGGAGTCACTATAGGATCCACTATAGGAGTCACTATAGGATCCACTATAGGAGTCACTATAGGATCCACTATAGGATCCACTATAGGAGTCACTATAGGAGTCACTATAGGATCCACTATAGGAGTCACTATAGGATCCACTATAGGAGTCACTATAGGATCCACTATAGGAGTCACTATAGGATCCACTATAGGAGTCACTATAGGATCCACTATAGGAGTCACTATAGGATCCACTATAGGAGTCACTATAGGATCCACTATAGGAGTCACTATAGGATACACTATAAGAGTCACTATAGGATCCACTATAGGAGTCACTATAGGATCCACTATAGGAGTCACTATAGGATACACTATAGGAGTCACTATAGGATACACTATAGGAGTCACTATAGGATCCACTATAGGAGTCACTATAGGATACACTATAGGAGTCACTATAGGATCCACTATAGGAGTCACTATAGGATCCACTATAGGAGTCACTATAGGATCCACTATAGGAGTCACTATAGGATACACTATAGGAGTCACTATAGGATACACTATAGGAGTCACTATAGGATCCACTATAGGAGTCACTATAGGATACACTACAGGACACATCACAGGACCCATGAACCACCGTAGAGTGACAACATGTCGATGCAGGACCCCGCTGCTCACCACCGTTTTGCTGTCTCATCTGCTTGTGATAAAGGAGCGATATCAGTTTTTCCCTTCTTTTTCACTTCCCCTGTTATGTTGAACACACACACTGTGACACTTCCTCCATCACAATGGTTGACCTTCTCTATTGAAAAAGCTCTGTGTCTTTTGATAATTGTTTTTAGAAAGTGTTGAAGCCGGCCAGATAATGGGAGACATGTTGAATACAGAGTGCTCAGCATTGATTCCACCTACCTGACGCTGACCTTTTACGATCTCAAGTCCTACGCCTCGCAGCGGTTTGATGGGAGCCTCAGTCTAATCGATGGCCCACTGCCATTTGAGAGCATCTAGTCTACTACCATGGCTCTCTCTCTTCCTGGTGTGTCTAGTGTCCAGTCTACCCTGGCTTCTACCTGGAAGCTACTGCAGCATTTCTGCTATGAGACACGCTGCCGAAGGAGCCTGAATAATTCAAACATTTACCCTTTAATAGCCATCACTGAAAAGACTGATCAGTTTAATTTGCTCTCGTTAAACCCATCTCATCTAATGGGCTAATTAATGACTTTGGATGAAACACCAATCACAAGTCTACAGCTCCCTGAGGGACGAATTCATCAATGCGTCATAAATGTTTTATTGTGTCAACCTACGTGCAGATTGTATGGCGCCTGGCGTTACTGTTTAACATGCATCATTGATGTTGCTCACGGAGCCAGTCAGCCAGTACAGAACATGAAATCACTGCTGCCTTGACCCGTAATGCACCTTGACCCGTAGTACACCTCAAGGTCTCGTCCCCTTCTCCATTCATTACTGGAGACAAAGTATTAATGCATACACAGCGTTAGTAGTACACCTAGACTTAACTCCTTTGGTTGTGTCTCCTCTTTCTCACTCTATCTTTGAGCTTGAATGCATTTACTTAGGTGTGTTGCTTTACTGAGTGAACACACATTTGATCAATTAAGGTCAGCGTCTGTACTGATCCTGTGTTGTGTCTTATTAGATTGGAGATCTGGTAATGGACGGGCAGCTGTGTCATGGCTGTGTCCCTGTGACCCTCTGGGCTGGAGGTCCCTGTCCGTCCCGGGCCAGGCCCAGGAGTGTAATCTCTCCCCCCTCAGACAACTGATGGCTCACATCTGACCTCCCTTGTCTTGGGGGGAAAGACTGGCTTCAACCGGAGGGGAGGCAGAGAGAGAGGAGGACAGACTGTTCTCAAACCGTGTGTGAGTGTGTGTGCGCATGTGCATACACACCCTCTGAGCTTTAGCAATATTTTTAATTAAGTGCAGGTACTGTGGTGCCTGTAGCTGTCAGCTTGTCAGACTGCGGGGAGCCCAAAGCACCAATCATTCCATTTGTCTTCTCCACTGTTCTACCAGATCATTTGTCATGGGCAACTGTTATCCCTGGATATTAAATGAAGTATTTGACATTTTGGGCATCCTGTGGCAGAGATCTGAAGGGGATGGCAGCGGCCCTGTCTGAAGCCCTGGTAGACATTTCTGGGTCATATTGGAAACCAGGCAACGGCAACTATCAGTTTAAAGAGCCAAGATACAGAAAGAAAGGCAGCAATCTCTTTGTTCAGACCTGAACCATTATTGCTAATCTGTGTTGCACCATCTCAGCTGGTGTCAGGGCTGTTCAGGTGGAGGGGCTGGAGGAGTGGGGCCCAATTTAATGTTTGATTGGAATGGGTGTGGGATGTCTGCTGCTAGCATTGTCATGGGAGTTAGTTTGTGTGTGTGTGTATGTGTGTTTGTGTGTGTGTGTGTGGTGTGTGTGTGTGTGTGTGTGTGTGTGTGTGTGTGTGTGTGTGTGTGTGTGTGTGTGTGTGTGTAATGAAGCCTGCTGTCACTGTTTGATGGTCTGATTTGGGTTCCATTATAGTGCTGGCAGGGGTTGTGTTCAGAGACACCACACTGGTACCAACTGCCCTGTGGGCTATCACAAACCATCTGCACTAGCCTCCCTCTGGCCACACACACAACACACACACACAGCAAACACACAACACACACACAGCACACACACAACACACACACACAGCCCATACACAACACACACACAGCACACACACAGCACCAACACAGTGGGGGGAGTGGCGCTGTCTGTCTAAACGGAGCTTGTGTTGCCCTTTTATTGATTTCCTCATTTGAAGCATCTCTATTATGGCTGATATAACCAATCTCTGCCAAATGAGCCTCACAAGGCTTCTGCTCATTGGAACGCAGCAGGAGCTGAGAGTTTAAAAACTCCCATTTTGTTGGACACATTCATTGTTTGTTGAAACATTTGCTGCTGATGGCAGGTAGCCTAGCGGTTAAGAGCGTTGGGTCAGTAACTGAAAGGTTGCTTGTTCAAATCCCAGAGCCGACTATTTGAAAAATCTATTGATGTACCCTTGAGCAAGTCACTTCACCCTAGTTGCTCCATCCTGTAAGTTGCTCTGGAGAAGAGCAGCTGCTGAAATATCATTTGTGGGTAGTTTGTTTTCTTTTGGAGGCTCCAGAATTAGAATGAGAGTGTCTAATGAAGGGGACTATTGATAATGCCATGTATCTGTGCACAGTGCTGGACTCATGATGCATTCCAATACCACACCTGTATTTATCTGGCTAGCTTCTCCCACACTGACCTCCCTGCAGTGCAATACAACCCTACACTATTACTTCCTAGAGCCCTGCCTCTGTGTGTGAGAGACAGAGGGTGGGAGGGAGAGAGAGGGAGCGAGAACTGAGATAAGGAATGAGTTTGATATGGAGTGTGGTGTATTTCTGTGCTGTGTGTCTGGGTGTGAGAACGCATGTTGGCATGTATAGATAGGGCTGAACCGGTAAGAAGGAAGCTGTTCATTGTCTACTTTTGAAGGTGAAATGAAACCAGCAACTTGTGTGCCACTATGAGTAAGCCTGTTGATGGAAAGATGTGTGTGTGTGTGTGTGTGTGTGTGTGTGTGTGTGTGTGTGTGTGTGTGTGTGTGTGTGTGTGTGTGTGTGCGTGCGTGCGTGCGTGCGTGCGTGCGTGCGTGCGTGCGTGCGAGCGTGCGTGCGTGCGCGTGCGTGCGAGTGTGCGTGCGTGTGCGTGCGTGTCTGACTGTAACACAATCTACCAGTATGTATATATCTTTTCTTTGCATCATCTTTGCACCTCTCTTCCTCTTAAGCATAAAAATATGAATATTTAAAAGTTCTTCAAACAAGCAGTCATGAAATATTAAAATGTTAAAGAAAAGCTTTTGTCACGGCTCAGCTCTCTTCTCATTCTGTCTCTTCCTTTTTTCTCTCACTGCGTCTCACACCCTCACCCACACACACACACACACACACACACACACACACACACACACACACACACACACCCACACACACACAAGCACAGACATACAGATACACACCCACACACACACAAGCACAGACATACAGATACACACACACACATGCACGCACGCACACACACGCGCACATGCACCCACGCATGCGCACAGACACACGCACACACACACACATGCACCCACGCATGCGCACAGACACACACACACACACGCACCCACGCATGCGCACAGACACACGCACACACACACGCAACCACGCATGCGCACAGACACACACCCACACACCCACCCACACACACACACACACACGCACACAACACACAAGCACAGACATACAGATACACACACACACGCACACACACGCGCACATGCACCCACGCATGCGCACAGACACACACACATGCACCCACGCATGCGCACAGACACACACACACACACGCACCCACGCATGCGCACACAAGCACCCACGCACACACACACACACACACACACACACACACAGAAACCACCCTAGGGTAAGAACAACAAGCCTTCCTAGTCGATCCACACTTATTCTATGGCATCAGCACATTGTAGCTGAAAACAGAGGAGGCATGAAGGAAGGTTCAATAATTTAGCTGCTTTTATTTTCAGACTAAACAGAGGTTGAGAAACATTGGTTGTCATGTCTTACAAGATGCCCAGCGTTAGTCAGGTTAGACGCTGTATTGTAGTTAAAGTGTCTTTGGGAACAGTGGCATTTCTCCTCCATTTGGCCTCTCTCTCTATGTGGAGAAAGCCAGGCGAGGCAGTAAGGTGATTAAACACGCTGCTCTGCCTTTCCTTTGTGACTGTGTAATATGTTTGAAAGGCAGAGTTAATCTGTGGAGCCTCTCTGATGCTTCCTTCTCCTCTTCAATTCTCTCCTCTCTGAGAGCTGGAGGCTGTGCTAATCGCTTGAGCGGCAGCTCTAAGTGGCTGCTGATGTGTTTTCAGGTTAGATCCCGTTAAGTGTGAATAGAAACGTCAAGTAATGGTAATTGATCTCTCCCCACTGGGCACACACTGGTTGAATCAACGTTGTTCTCACGTCATTCCCAACGTGGAATAGATGTTGAGTTGACGTCTGTGCCCAGTTGTTCTCCTTATTCCACTGGCATCACCGACCTGTGTAGCACCAATGTGCAGCTTCCCGCCCTCACACACTACACACATACACACAAGACACACATACACACCCACACACTAAGAATGGTGTCTGAGTGGGTTGATATGAACAAATTGGTGTTGAACATTTCTAAAACTAAATGCATTGTATTTGGTTGAAGATATATAATTGCTGATGATCCCCAATTGAATTTGTCAATGTCTAGAACGCATGTAGAGCAAGTGAACAAAACTAAACTACTTTATGATGGTCAGAACACAGATAATATTGTTATTAAGATGGGTAAGGGAATTGTCAGAGTATGTAACATCTAGCGCTCTGAATCAGGTGTTTCAATCCCTGGTCCTAGAACACAGAGTACTGTCCAGTTATATGGTCAATCCCTGGTCCTATCACACTTAGAGTACTGTCCACTTATATGGTCAATCACTGGTCCCATCACACTTAGAGTACTGTCCACTTATATGGTCAATCCCTGGTCCTATCACACTTAGAGTACTGCCCACTTATATGGTCAATCCCTGGTCCTATCACACTTAGAGTACTGCCCAGTTATATGGTCAATCCCTGGTCCCATCACACTTAGAGTACTGCCCAGTTATATGGTCAATCCCTGGTCCTATCACACTTAGAGTACTGTCCAGTTATATGGTCAATCCCTGGTCCCATCACACTTAGAGTACTGCCCAGTTATATGGTCAATCCCTGGTCCTATCACACTTAGAGTACTGTCCAGTTATATGGTCAATCCCTGGTCCCATCACACTTAGAGTACTGCCCAGTTATATGGTCAATCCCTGGTCCTATCACACTTAGAGTACTGCCCAGTTATATGGTCAATCCCTGGTCCTATCACACTTAGAGTACTGCCCATTTATATGGTCAATCCCTGGTCCCATCACACTTAGAGTACTGCCCAGTTATATGGTCAATCCCTGGTCCTATCACACTTAGAGTACTGCCCATTTATATGGTCAATCCCTGGTCCCATCACACTTAGAGTACTGCCCAGTTATATGGTCAATCCCTGGTCCTATCACACTTAGAGTACTGTCCACTTATATGGTCAATCCCTGGTCCCATCACACTTAGAGTACTGCCCAGTTATATGGTCAATCCCTGGTCCTATCACACTTAGAGTACTGTCCAGTTATATGGTCAATCCCTGGTCCTATCACACTTAGAGTACTGTCCACTTATATGGTCAATCCCTGGTCCCATCACACTTAGAGTACTGCCCAGTTATATGGTCAATCCCTGGTCCTATCACACTTAGAGTACTGCCCAGTTATATGGTCAATCCCTGGTCCCATCACACTTAGAGTACTGCCCATTTATATGGTCAATCCCTGGTCCTATCACACTTAGAGTACTGCCCATTTATATGGTCAATCCCTGGTCCCATCACACTTAGAGTACTGCCCAGTTATATGGTCAATCCCTGGTCCTATCACACTTAGAGTACTGCCCATTTATATGGTCAATCCCTGGTCCCATCACACTTAGAGTACTGCCCATTTATATGGTCAATCCCTGGTCCTATCACACTTAGAGTACTGTCCACTTATATGGTCAATCCCTGGTCCCATCACACTTAGAGTACTGCCCAGTTATATGGTCAATCCCTGGTCCTATCACACTTAGAGTACTGCCCAGTTATATGGTCAATCCCTGGTCCCATCACACTTAGAGTACTGCCCATTTATATGGTCAATCCCTGGTCCTATCACACTTAGAGTACTGCCCATTTATATGGTCAATCCCTGGTCCCATCACACTTAGAGTACTGCCCAGTTATATGGTCAATCCCTGGTCCTATCACATCACAATCCCTTCCCATCAGAGTACTGCCCATTTATATGGTCAATCCCTGGTCCTATCACACTTATATGGTCAATCCCTGGTCCCATCACACTTAGAGTACTGCCCAGTTATATGGTCAATCCCTGGTCCTATCACACTTAGAGTACTGCCCACTTATATGGTCAATCCCTGGTCCTATCACACTTAGAGTACTGCCCATTTATACGATCAATCCCTGGTCCTATCACACTTAGAGTACTGTCCAGTTGTATGGTCAATCCCTGGTCCTATCACACTTAGAGTACTGCCCAGTTATATGGTCATCTGCAGCAAAGAAAGATATAAAAAAGCTCTAAACAGGACTGCCAAAGTAGCTCTTCATTGCCCTAAACAGGACTGCCAGATTAGCTCTTCATTGCTCTAAACAGGGCTGCCAGATTAGCCCTTCATTGCTCTAAACAGGGCTGCCAGATTAGCTCTTCATTGCTCTAAACAGGGCTGCCAGATTAGCTCTTCATTGCTCTAAACATGACTGCCAGATTAGCTCTTCATTGCTCTAAACAGGGCTGCCAGATTAGCTCTTCATTGCTCTAAACAGGACTGCCAGATTAGCTCTTCGTTGCTCTAAACAGGGCTGCCAGATTAGCTCTTCATTGCTCTAAACAGGACTGCCAGATTAGCCCTTCATTGCTCTAAACAGGACTGCCAGATTAGCTCTTCATTGCTCTAAACAGGGCTGCCAGATTAGCTCTTCATTGCTCTAAACAGGGCTGCCAGATTAGCTCTTCATTGCTCTAATCAGGGCTGCCAGATTAGCTCTTCATTGCTCTAAACAGGGCTGCCAGATTAGCGCTTCATTGCTCTAAACAGGGCTGCCAGATTAGCTCTTCATTGCTCTAAACATGACTGCCAGATTAGCTCTTCATTGCTCTAAACAGGGCTGCCAGATTAGCTCTTCATTGCACTAAACAGGACTGCCAGATGAGCTCTTCGTTGCTCTAAACAGGGCTGCCAGATTAGCTCTTCATTGCTCTAAACAGGACTGCCAGATTAGCCCTTCATTGCTCTAAACAGGACTGCCAGATTAGCTCTTCATTGCTCTAAACAGGGCTGCCAGATTAGCTCTTCATTGCTCTAAACAGGGCTGCCAGATTAGCTCTTCATTGCTCTAAACAGGACTGCCAGATTAGCTCTTCATTGCTCTAAACAGGACTGCCAGATTAGCTCTTCATTGCTCTAAACAGGACTGCCAGATTAGCTCTTCATTGCTCTAAACAGGACTGCCAGATTAGCTCTTCATTGCTCTAAACAGGGCTGCCAGATTAGCTCTTCATTGCTCTAATCAGGGCTGCCAGATTAGCTCTTCATTGCTCTAAACAGGGCTGCCAGATTAGCGCTTCATTGCTCTAAACAGGGCTGCCAGATTAGCTCTTCATTGCTCTAAACAGGGCTGCCAGATTAGCTCTTCATTGCTCTAAACAGGGCTGCCAGATTAGCTCTTCATTGCTCTAAACAGGGCTGCCAGATTAGCCCTTCATTGCTCTAAACAGGACTGCCAGATTAGCTCTTCATTGCTCTAAACAGGGCTGCCAGATTAGCTCTTCATTGCTCTAAACATGGCTGCCAGATTAGCTCTTCATTGCTCTAAACAGGGCTGCCGGATTAGCTCTTCATTGCTCTAAACAGGGCTGCCAGATTAGCTCTTCATTGCTCTAAACAGGGCTGCCAGATTAGCTCTTCATTGCTCTAAACAGGGCTGCCAGATTAGCTCTTCATTGCTCTAAACAGGGCTGCCAGATTAGCTCTTCATTGCTCTAAACAGGGCTGCCAGATTAGCTCTTCATTGCTCTATCCCTATGAATATTATCCAAATACATCAGAATCTCTCATGGCTTCACGTTGAAAGCAAATTGCTATCCAGTCAAATTTTCTTTAATAATGTTATATATATTTTTTTAAGCACAGTATTCTTCAGGCCAGTTAGTACATATTAGCAACAGGCATAACCACCAAACTAGACAGGTAAATTCAGGGCATCTAAGACAACCCAAGCTAAGGACAAATCACCTTATATCTACAGTTTTATATAGAGCCATAGCTGAATGGAACTCTTTATCCATATTTCTCAGGCAAAAAGTAAATCCACTTTCAGGAAAAAAATATACATCTAATGTGACAGACCATATGACTGGACAGCAAATAGAAAACATCAACTGAATGTTAAATGGGTTTCCTTTCAGGTATTTTAATTGTCTACTTGTTAACTGTTTGTAACGTCTTCATTTGTAATTGTTTGTAATATCTTATTAATTGGTGGACCCCAGGAAGATTAGCTAATGTTACGGCGTTACAGCTAATGGGGACCCTATACACATACACACCACACACACCCACACACTACCCACATACACACCACACACATACACACCACACACACCCACACACTACCCACATACACACCACACACGTACACACCACACACACCCACACACTACCCACATACACACCACACACATACACACCACACACACCCACACACTACCCACATACACACCACACACATACACACACTACCCACACACTATACACATACACACCACACACACCCACACACTACCCACATACACACCACACAGACCCACACACTACCCACATACACACCACACACATACACACCACACACACCCACACACTACCCACATACACACCACACACATACACACCACACACATACACACCACACACACCCACACACTACCCACATACACACACACACACATACACACCCACACACTACCCACATACACACCACACACATACACACCACACACACCCACACACACCACCCACATACACACCACACACACCCACACACTACACACACACACACACATACACACCACACACACCCACACACTACCCACATACACACCACACACATACACACCACACACACCCACACACTACCCACATACACACCACACACATACACACCACACACACCCACACACTACCCACATACACACCACACACATACACACCACACACACCCACACTACACCACATACACACCACACACATACACACACACACACCCACACACTATACACATACACACCACACACACCCACACACTACCCACATACACACCACACAGACCCACACACTACCCACATACACACCACACACATACACACCACACACACCCACACACTACCCACATACACACCACACACATACACACCACACACATACACACCACACACACCCACACACTACCCACATACACACCACACACATACACACCCACACACTACCCACATACACACCACACACATACACACCACACACACCCACACACTACCCACATACACATACACACCACACACATACACACCACACACACCCACACACTACCCACATACACACCACACACATACACACCACACACACCACACACACTACACACTACCACATACACACCACACACACCACACACTACCTACATACACACCACACACATACACACACTACCCACATACACACCACACACATACACACCACACACACCCACACACTACCCACATACACACCAC
This sequence comes from Oncorhynchus nerka, assembly GCF_034236695.1. Classification (NCBI taxonomy): domain Eukaryota; kingdom Metazoa; phylum Chordata; class Actinopteri; order Salmoniformes; family Salmonidae; genus Oncorhynchus; species Oncorhynchus nerka. Next base: position 32,805,142 of record NC_088422.1, on the reverse strand, counting down.
ACACATACACACCACACACATACACACCACACACACCCACACACTACCCACATACACACCACACACATACACACCACACACATACACACACTACCCACATACACACCACACACACATACACACCACACTACCCACATACACACCACACACATACACACACACACACACATACACACCACACACACCCACACACTACCCACATACACACCACACAGACCACACACACTACCCACATACACACCACACACATACACACCACACACACCCACACACTACCCACATACACACCACACACATACACACCACACACATACACACCACACACACCCACACACACTACCCACATACACACCACACACATACACACCACACACACCCACACACTACCCACATACATACACCACACACACATACACACCACACACACCCACACACTACCCACATACACACCACATACATACACAGTACACACACCCACACACTACCCACACACACACCCACACACACACCCACACACTACCCACATACACACCACACACACCCACACACTACCCACATACACACCACACACACCCACACACTACCCACATACACACCACACACATACACACCACACACACCCACACACTACCCACATACATACACACCACACACATACACACCACACACACCCACACACTACCCACATACACACCACACACATACACACCACACACACCCACACACTACCCACATACACACCACACACACCCACACACTACCCACATACACACCACACACACACCACACACACCACACACACCCACACACCACCCACATACACACCACACACATACACACCACACACACCCACACACTACCCACATACACACCACACACATACACACCACACACACCCACACACTACCCACATACACACCACACACATACACACACACACCCACACACTATACACATACACACCACACACACCCACACACTACCCACATACACACCACACAGACCCACACACTACCCACATACACACCACACACATACACACCACACACACCCACACACTACCCACATACACACCACACACATACACACCACACACACACCACACACACCACACACACCCACACACTACCCACATACACACCACACACATACACACCCTACACACCCACACACTACCCACATACACACCACACACATACACACCACACACACCACACACACTACCCACATACATACACACCACACACATACACACCACACACACCCACACACTACCCACATACACACCACACACATACACACCACACACACCCACACACTACCCACATACACACCACACACACCCACACACTACCTACATACACACCACACACATACACACACTACCCACATACACACCACACACATACACACCACACACACCCACACACTACCCACATACACACCACACACATACACACCACACACATACACACCACACACACCCACACACTACCCACATACACACCACACACATACACACACTACCCACATACACACCACACACACCCACACACACACTACCCACACACTATACACATACACACCACACACACCCACACACTACCCACATACACACCACACAGACCCACACACTACCCACATACACACCACACACATACACACCACACACACCCACACACTACCCACATACACACCACACACATACACACCACACACACCCACACACTACACACCACACACACCCACACACTACCCACATACACACCACACACATACACACCACACACACATCACACACACACCCACACACTACCCACATACATACACACCACACACATACACACACACACACACCCACACACTACCCACATACACACCACATACATACACACCCACACATACACACACACACACACACTACCCACACACACACCCACACACACACCATACACACACTACCCACATACACACCACACACACCCACACACTACCCACATACACACCACACACACCCACACACTACCCACATACACACCACACACATACACACCACACACACCCACACACTACCCACATACACACCACACACACACATACACACACTACCCACATGCACACACCACACACCCACACACTACCCCACATACACACCACACACATACACACCACACACACCCATACACTACCCACATACACACCACACACACACACACACACACTACCCACATACACACCACACACACACACACACTACCCACATACACCACACACACACACCACCCACACACACTACCCACATACACACCACACACACCCACACACTACCCACATACACACCACACACATACACACCACATACACCCACACACATACCCACACATACACACACACACACACCCACACACTACCCACATACACACCACACACATACACACCACACACACCCACACACTACCCACATACACACCACACACACATACACACACTACCCACATGCACACACACACACACCCACACACTACCCACATACACACCACACACACACACACACACTACCCACATACACACCACACACACCCACACACACCACACACACACACACACTACCCACATACACCACACACACACCCACACACTACCCACACTACCCACATACACACCACACACACCCACACACTACCCACATACACACCACACACATACACACCACATACACCCACACACTACCCACACATACACACCACACACACCCACACACTACCCACATACACACACACACACATACACACCACACACACACCCACACACTACCCACATACACACCACACACATACACACCACACACATACACACACACACACACACACACACACACCCACATACACCACATACACACCACACCACATACACACACTACCCACATACACACCACACACACCCACACACTACCCACATACACCACACACACACCCACACACTACCCACATACACACACACACACACCCACACACTACCCACATACACACCACACACATACACACCACACACACACCCACACACTACCCACATACACACCACACACACCCACACACTACCCACATACACACCACACACACCCACACACTACCCACATACACACCACACACACCCACACACTACCCACATACACACCACACACATACACATGACACACACCCACACACTACCCACATACACACCACACACATACACACCACACACATACACACCCACACACTACCCACATACACACCACACACACACACACACTACCCACATACACCACACACACACCCACACACTACCCACATACACACCACACACTACCCACATACACACCACACACATACACACCACATACACCCACACACACTACCCACACATACACACCACACACACCCACACACTACCCACATACACACCACACACATACACACCACACACACCCACACACTACCCACATACACACCACACACGTACACACCACACACACCCACACACTACCCACATACAAACCACACACACCCACACACTACCCACATACACACCACACACATACACACCACACACACACCCACACACTACCCACATACACACCACACACATACACACCACAACACCCACACACTGCCTACATACACCACACACATACACACCACACACACCCACACACATTTACATTACATTTAAGTCATTTAGCAGACGCTCTTATCCAGAGCGACTTACAAACACACTACCCACATACACACCACACACATACACATACACACCACACACACCCACACACACTACCCACATACCCACCACACACACCCACACACTAGCCACATACACACCACACACATACACACCACACACACCCACACACTACCCACATACACACCACACACACCCACACACTATACACATACACACCACACACATACACACCACACACCCACACACTACCCACATACACACCACACACATACACACCACACACACCCACACACTACCCACATACACACCCACACACCACACACATACACACCACACACACTATACACATACACACCACACACACCCACACACTACACACATACACACCACACACATACACACCACACACAGTATACACATACACACCACACACACCCACACACTACACACCATACACACCACACACACTACACACATGCACACCACACACATCCACACACTACACAATACATGCCACACACTACACACATACACACCACACACACATACACACCACACACACATACACACCACACACACATAGATGTGAATGGGCCATGGAAATATTTTTAGGGTATATCAAGGTAAACTTGAGCATGTGCGTGTACGTGTGCATGTGTGGCCTACATGGTGTGTTTTGACTGCTGAGATTAATGGCAGAGAGAGAATTCTTTTAAGGCTGTGCGGTGCATCGATTCTGTCATCTTCCACCGTCGCTCTTTGATTTATGCATTTATGCACGTGCTTGTGTTTGCAATATTTTAATGCCCTCTCCAAAGGGTATAAGCTTAAATGCTTGCATGTAGGGCAGGAGGGAGGATAAATAAAGGAGATGTCAGTTTTAGTTTGAAGCAAAGGCTTTTTTCACATTTCTTTCTCGCCTCTCCCTCGCTCTCGCTCCTCTCTCATTCCCCTCTGAGAGCCAAGCAGTGAGAGGTGTGTAGTAGAGCAGTCATATAGTAAATCTAATCAAAGAGAGAAGTGCTTTTAAATGTCTGTTGTTCCCCGGGGCAGAACGTCTCTGAGGCTGTCTCTCTGCTCCTACAGCAAGCAGCCCAAACTCAGTCTCAGTCGCCACCAGACGTAATTAATATCGAGCGGGCGCACTGGCCCTCGCTCCCCTCCTTTAATAACAGTGTTAGAACAAAGGTTAATGCTTTGAATCAAATCTCTGTCCTCATCCGTTTCAGTGGAGTTGTGATGCAGGGAGGGGGGGAAGCAGAGAGAGATTGGTAATCAACAGAGGGCTTAAAAGGAAGAGAAATTAATTACTGTTCTCCATAAATTCAGTGTCATGTCTCATTTTCCCTAATCCCCTCCCCTTTTGCCCTCCCCTACTGGTGCTAGGCGAGAGGTAGGCCACACTAATGAAAAGGCCTCTTAGATGCTAATAACAAATTACCCTCCGTGTCACTTTTGGAAGCTTCTGCTACTGCAGTCAGAGTCTCCTAGCCTCAAAGAATGATAGGATCTCTGTGGTTAGCCTGGACTCCCTGTCAGACTGCAGGTTAGCCTGGTCTCCCTGTCCTAGTCAGACTATTAGACAGCTCTGGAGGGAGAGGAAGCTGGTATCCTGGAAGTGGATTATGTTGGAAGATGGTTGGATTGTATTGTGTTGTGTTGTATTACTGAGATCTGTATTATGGCCTAGTTTGGGCTGTTTAGAGGGGAACACTGTAGTGTAACTTTTTGCATTGTTTATATCATCCCAAATCTGGCGAGGATTTAGTGGTTTGGCTGGAGTAGGTTGTAAACTGGGCTGGTTCCATATTTCCCTGAGGCTGGGTAGCTGCTGATCCAGGGCTAGAGCTGAGAAGGGCTGGGTTCTGTTCTGTACTGATATTTGTCTCAGATCAGACAGACAGACAGACAGACAGACAGGCCAGGAAACATCCCTGTTCATCCCTACTGCCTCTGATCTGGTGGACTCACTAAACACAAATGCTTTGTTTGTAAATTATGTCTGTGCCCCTGGCTATCCGTCAATAAAAGACAACAAGACAATTGTGCCGTCTGGTTGGCTTAATACAAGGAATTTGAAATGGTTTATACTTTTACTTTTTATTTTGATACTTAAGTGCATTTGTGCAATTCCATTTACTTTTGATACCGAAGTATATTTAAAACCAAATACTTTTAGACTTTTACTCAAGTAGTATTTTACTGGGTGACCTTCACTTTTACTTGAGTCATTTTCTGTTAAGGTATCTTTACTTTTACTCAAGTATGACAATTGAGTACTTTTTCCACCACTGCTCTACAGGCTACACATAGACAAGGGAGATGCTGCTGTCATCAAAATATTGGGGTTTTGGGTAATGGACTGCTTTGGTCACATGATCTGTGCCTCTCACTGGTGTTAAATAAATCCCACTTCAACCACCATGTGACAGGCTGTGAGCAGTGGGAACAGACTGGAGGAAGTCAAACAGTTTTTTCTACTTCAAGGCTCCAAACTATTGAAAAGCCCAGATGTATAGAAACAGTCCATGGCAGATTCAGGGTGGGGGTTTATGTCATTATAGCAACGCTGTGAAAAATAGTGTCTGGAGTATTTATGTGTCCTTTTATGATGCTACAGAGCATCTCTGTTGTGTAGACTAGCTCTCTCTAACTCTCTAAGTTCTTTCAACAGAATCTAAGAGAAATCCCTATACTCCACACTTGTGTGCTAACGATTCCCACTGCAAACAACAAATAAACAATTTGTGTGACTAGAAAATAATGTCACGCTCTTGAGAAATGCAACCGATGAGTGTGTATCATGTGCATTTATGTAAAACGTATTATCCAATTAACAAGTATAGGAACACACAACGATCCCTCTATTATGGGAATACAAAGGAGAGTAGAGTCATGTACTCTAAAAACAGCTTATGTTGAAAAAATGCAAATGGCGTTAAATGAGTGTCTGGTAATGTGTTTGTGTGTAACCCCATGATGTAGGGCTAGACTACAGTACTGACGTCTCTCTCGCTCTCGCTCTCTCTCTGTCTCTCTACAGGCATACTTCCGACAGGGTGTTGCCCTTCAGTACCTTGGTCGCCATGCCGACGCGCTGGCCGCCTTTGCCTCGGGGCTGGCCCAAGACCCCAAGAGCCTGCAGCTACTGGTGGGCATGGTGGAGGCTGCCATGAAGTCCCCACTACGAGGTAACGTGTCTCTCGTACTGTATGTCTGTGTTCTCCTCTCTGCCTTTCTAACTATCGCTAATCTTCCTCCTTCTGTCAGTCAGTAAATGTGTCAGTGTGACTCTAGCAGTATGTGGGGAGTGACTACGGAATATCTTTATATCCACCTGTATTTTCTTGGCAGACTGTCTCCTTGTCTGTCCATCTCAGTGTATTTGTGAAGGAGTCGCCTTGACTGACAGGACTGTTTCAGATACTCTAACTACCTGATACATGTCTTGCCAGTCGCGCTGATCAGAAAGATACTTCTTTATCATAATAGTAAGCTTCCAACAATAAGGCCCTTGTCTTTGGCTGCCCCTTTTGAAGCATATTTTCCAAAGCCAAAGTGGACGTATAAGCAGCTTAGTATCCAGGCCAGGGCTTTGAGTAAATTGTGACTTCCCTGCTCCATGATGTGTGTGATATATCAGGAAGCTGCAATGACCTGGCCCTTTGAGGCCAGACGCAGGGGCCTCCTTTCAAACAAAACTGGGATCCATTTCACTAGTGCAACTGACCGCTGCAGAGGATTTAATAAGCTGCTATCCTCCAACTCCAACAGAGACTCTGAGTCACCCTGTGCTCTCTCTTTGTCATCACCAAAACCACCAACCTCCTCATATACTATACACATGAATAAATACAAGCCTGTTGTAAACAGTTCAACGTTTTACTGGCCTGCACAGGCAGTTCAGTGGATCCACATGGTTTGTTCTGTTCTTTTCTGTTCTGTTCAGAGAGGAGTCATTGGGATTTAGGCTGCTTGGAGCACCTCTCTCAAACCCTGTTAGCAAAAGGCTGTATCTGAATACATGGAAAAAACACAAGCAAAGAATGAAGAGCCCATCTGAGGTACATTGATGACATAAGCCTTGTCACTGGAAGCGTAACAGTAAAAGGGCTTGGGAGTGGGCCCAG
>NC_088422.1:32762292-32792292 GCF_034236695.1 Oncorhynchus nerka | reverse complement strand
CAGTACACACACTCACACATACAGTACACACACTCACACATACAGTACACACACTTACACATACAGTACACTCACTCACACATACAGTACACATACTCACACATACAGTACACACACTCACACATGCAGTACACACACGCACACACATACATAAGATGTCACCCCTGTTCCCATCCCCCTCCTTGTCAGCCCCAGTCTGCTGCCAAGGCTGTAGTCTGCCAGCGGGCTGTCTGGCTGTCTGTCTGTCTGGCTGGCTCAGTATACTAGAGGGGCTGTGGATCCCAAAAGCCTGCGTGGCCCACCATTGATTTATGTCATTGTGTGCATTTTCAGCCTTCCCAGAGGTCACCTCGTGCGTCTCCTCTCCACATTCCTCTGCCTCTGTCCCCTGAGTTACCAGCAGCATGTTCGCCATCACTTTTAACACTCAGCCGCCCTCAAAACCCACTCAGGCTTCTCTTCTCTCTCAAACCGCAATATCATTTCAAAGCAGTATAATTTCCCTCTGCTGCCTCGCAGCAGAGCTGTCAGAGGATGTGTAAACACAACGTTTTTATATTGTGGGGTTTGAATTTTCCAGAGATGAAATTGTCTATAATAGTTAAACCTGTCAATGGTGTATTCATTTGCTTGTCTTGTTGTGATGTTGTCAGTGAAATCCATGTTCTAAGGCCATCAGTCAGACAAGCTCGATAAAAGACACATTGATTGCTCTCCCTGAAACACACTAGATGCACTAGGACTGGGCTGTGTACAGATGGAGCTATTGAGATTTTTCATCTTGCAGCATGTTCAGGTGAACAAATCAACATGGCTAATGTGCAGTAATTTACCGAAGCTGCTGACAGTCATTGTTGGTGAGCTATGGAGAACCTTGTGTATTCCATGAAACTGAAAGGAATGCAAAAAAGCTATCTGAATGAGTCCAGTTCTTCTCATCATGACCCCCCCCCTCCCTCCACACAGAGTCACTGGAACCCACCTACCAGCAGCTGCAGAAGATGAAACTGGACAAGAGTCCGTTCGTGGTGGTGTCAGTGATTGGTCAGGAGCTGCTGACAGCAGCCCACCATACCGCCTCCGTGGTGGTACTGGAGTCCGCATTAAAGATCGGCACCTGCAGCCTCAAGCTGCGCGGCTCCGTCTTCTCAGCCCTCAGCAGTGCCCACTGGTCCCTGGGCAATACCGAGAAGAGCACCGGATACATGCAGCAAGACCTGGAGGTCTCCAAAACACTAGGTAAGAGACAAGAGTGTGTGTTTATATGTGTGTGTATGTCTGTTCTTATCTCTATGTATGTGGGTGTCTCTAACTACAGTATGTCTGTCCCTGAGTTGCTGTGTGGGTGTGAGGCAGCCCAGATTGGCTGGACTCTCCTGGCCCCACATCGTTTGACACATGAGTGGTGTGTCTGGAGTGGAGCAGAGCGCAGGTAGAGAGCCTGGCTCTGGCCCAGTCTGGGGGGCCTGTCTGTCAGATATAATAAGGCCTCTCCCTCACCCCACTGGGGCCTGGAGATCAGGTCTAGCAGGTCTACCTGCAGTCTGTCTGTCAGTCAGTTAGCTGCTCTCTCTACTGTGGAGCTTTGTCTGTACAGCAGCTTAGAATGCCCAGTGCTCCATTTAAGGACATAATGGGATGTCAGTGTCAAGGAGCTCCATCGCATCACTGCATCACTGCTCTGAGATGGTAGAGGACCGGGACTGCCCTGGGAAGACCCACCCTACACCGAATGACAGCACATTTAGTTGTGACTTTCCGGTTGTACTGTATATAACCTGAGTGGTAAACAAGGATACATATGATTGTATTGAAAGTTAAAAGGTATTGATTATGATCTCAGATTTATTGTATAGAGTACATTGTTTTCTGTCCTGTTCTATCCTGTCCTGGAGTGACCTTCCCTTACTTGACCTCTCTTCTCTCTGCTCTCCTCATCTCCAGGTGACCAAACAGGTGAATGTCGTGCCCATGGCAACCTGGGCTCAGCATTCTTCTCCAAGGGGAACTACCGCGAGGCCCTGACTAACCATCGCCACCAGCTGGTCCTGGCCATGAAGCTCAAGGACAGAGAGGTAAGAGACTGAGACACACAGGGCCCACAGCTCACTGTGTCCTCCACCTAATACTCCTGGGAGTTTTGTCTGATCTTTTCCAGGTGGTAGTATGTAAGGTAAATCTATCATGTAGTTTTAGGTTATCTTCTGCTATAGGAGGAGGGGTGAGGGCATGTGGGGAATGGATGGCTGGTGTCTTTTCTCTGCTTCCGTTAGTGGTTGTAATAGTGGTGTGTCCTGCAGCTTTCCTCTCCTCTGTCTTGGTTGTTCAGAGGGTGAATCAAGGGTAAGACTGAAAGGCAGGAATGCTCTGCTGCTGGTTCTCCCGTCAGAGAGAGAGAGATAGAGAAGGATGGGAAGTGGGTTAGGAGGACAAATGAAGGTGACGAGGCAAATGAGAGAGAGAGGTGAAGAGACCAAGGGGAGGGTCTTAAGTAACAGCTTGTGCTCCTCATTATCAATGCAAAACATTTATGCAGATATTATGCATATATTTATCCTGTTCATGTTTCAGTACAACTGGGGTTTTGGCAACATATGCTACTTAATGAATGTAATTTGCACAGATTAAGGTGTTTGGATATGAAATAGAGGGAGAAAGACAAAAACAAAAGGACAAGAGAGAAAAAAAACACAAATGAGGGAGAGAGAAAAAAACAACAGATGAGGGAGAAAAATACAACAGATGAGGGAGGGACAAAAAGACCACAGATGAGGGAGGGAGAAAACACAACAGATGAGGGAGTGAGAAAAAAACAACAGATGAGGGAGAAAAATACAACAGATGAGGGAGGGAGAAAAAGACCACAGATGAGGGTGGGAGAAAACACAACAGATGAGGGAGGGAGAAAAAAACAACAGATGAGGGAGGGAGAAAAAGACAACAGATGAGGGAGGGAGAAAACACAACAGATGAGGGAGGGAGAAAAAAACAACAGATGAGGGAGGAAGACAAAACAACAGATGAGGGAGGGAGAAAAAACAACAGATGAGGGAGAGAGAAAAAAACACCAGATGAGGGAGGGAGACAAAACAACAGATGAGGGAGAAAAAACAACAGATGAGGGAGGAAGAAAAAAACAACAGATGAGGGGAAGATAAAAACAAGAGATGAAGGGAGAAAAAACAACAGAACAAACACAGATGAGGGAGGGAGAGAGAAAAAAACAACAGATGAGGGAGGAAGATAAAAACAAGAGATGAGGGAGGGAGAAAAAACAACAGATGAGGGAGAGAGAAACAAACACCAGATGAGGGAGGGAGACAAAACAACAGATGAGGGAGAGAGAAAAAAACAACAGATGAGGGAGGAAGATAAAAACAAGAGATGAGGGAGGAAGATAAAAACAAGAGATGAGGGAGGAAGAAAAAAACAACAGATGAGGGAGAGAGAAAAAAACAACAGATGAGGGAGAGAGAAACAAACACCAGATGAGGGAGGGAGACAAAACAACAGATGAGGGAGAGAGAAAAAAACAACAGATGAGGGAGGAAGATAAAAACAAGAGATGAGGGAGGAAGAAAAAAACAACAGATGAGGGAGGAAGAAAAAAACAAGAGATGAGGGAGGGAGAAAAAACAACAGATGAGGGAGAAAAAACAACAGATGAGGGAGGAAGATAAAAACAACAGATGAGGGAGGAAGATAAAAACAAGAGATGAGGGAGGGAGAAAAAACAACAGATGAGGGAGGAAGAAAAAAACAAGAGATGAGGGAGGAAAAACAACAGATGAGGGAGGAAGAAAAAAACAAGAGATGAGGGAGGAAAAAACAACAGATGAGGGAGAAAAACCAACAGATGAGGGAGGAAGGAAAAAACAAGAGATGAGGGAGGAAAAAACAACAGATGAGGGAGAAAAAACAACAGATGAGGGAGGAAGAAAAAAACAAGAGATGAGGGAGGAAAAAACAACAGATGAGGGAGAAAAACCAACAGATGAGGGAGGAAGGAAAAAACAACATATGAGGGAGGGAGAAAAAAACAACAGATGAGGGAGGAAGACAAAAACAACGGATGAGGGAGAGAGAAAAAACACCAGATGAGGGAGAGAGAAAAAAACAACAGATGAGGGAGGAAGATAAAAACAACAGATGAGGGAGAAAAAAACACAGATGAGGGAGGAAGACAAAAAACAAGAGATGGGGGAGGAAGATGAAAACAACAGATGAGGGAGGAAGAAAAAAACAACAGATGAGGGAGAAAAAACAACAGATGAGGGAGAAAAAACAACAGATGAGGGAGGGAGAAAAAAACAATATATGAGGGAGAAAAAACAACATATGAGGGAGAGAGAAAAAACAGCAGATGAGGGAGGGAGAAAAAAACAACAGATGAGGGAGAGAGAAAAAAACAACAGATGAGGGAGGGAGAAAAAAACAACATATGAGGGAGAAAAAACAACATATGAGGGAGAGAGAAAAAACAGCAGATGAGGGAGGGAGAAAAAACAACATATGAGGGAGAGAGAAAAAAACAACAGATGAGGGAGGGAGAAAAAAACAACATATGAGGGAGAAAAAACAACATATGAGGGAGAGAGAAAAAACAGCAGATGAGGGAGGGAGAAAAAACAACATATGAGGGAGAGAGAAAAAAACAACAGATGAGGGAGGGAGAAAAAAACAACATATGAGGGAGGGAGAAAAAAAGAAGAGATGAGGGAGGAAAAAACAACAGATGAGGGAGGAAGAAAAAAACAAGAGATGAGGGAGAAAAAACAACATATGAGGGAGAGAGAAAAAACAACAGATGAGGGAGGAAGAAAAAAAATAGAGGTACAGCATGATGGAAGGTAGACAGAGGAGGAGGGAGGGCCAGAGAGTGAGAAAATGGGCAAATTTCTTTCTCTCTGTCTCTGTCTTTCTCTCTCTCTCTTTCTGACCTCTGACCTTGCCTGACCTCTGTGGTGTTTGTGGGGGGTGACAGGAATTTGTTCTTGCACAGTTCCCATCACCCAGCTCGGAGAGAAGAATGCCCCTGCTTCCCCCATACACCTCTGCTTCCCCCCATCCCTCCCTGCTTCCTCATCCCTCCCTGCTTTCCCCTGTACCCCCCTGCTTCCCCCATCCCTCCCTGCTTCCTCATCCCTCCCTGCTTTCCCCTGTACCCCCTGCTTCCCCCATCCCTCCCTGCTTCCTCATCCCTCCCTGCTTTCCCCTGTACCCCCCTGCTTCCCCATCCCTCCCTGCTTCCTCATCCCTCCCTGCTTCCCCCATCCCTCCCTGCTTCCTCATCCCTCCCTGCTTTTCCCTGTACCCCCTGCTTCCCCATCCCTCCCTGCTTCCTCATCCCTCCCTGCTTTCCCCTGTACCCCCCTGCTTCCCCCATCCCTCCCTGCTTCCTCATCCCTCCCTGCTTTCCCCTGTACCCCCTGCTTCCCCATCCCTCCCTGCTTCCTCATCCCTCCCTGCTTCCCCCATCCCTCCCTGCTTCCTCATCCCTCCCTGCTTTTCCCTGTACCCCCTGCTTCCCCCATCCCTCCCTGCTTCCTCATCCCTCCCTGCTTTCCCCTGTACCCCCCTGCTTCCCCCATCCCTCCCTGCTTCCTCATCCCTCCCTGCTTTCCCCTGTACCCCCTGCTTCCCCCATCCCTCCCTGCTTCCTCATCCCTCCCTGCTTTCCCCCGTACACCCCTGCTTCCCCCATCCTTCCCTGCTTCCTCATCCCTCCCTGCTTCCCCCATCCCTCCCTGCTTCCTCATCCCTCCCTGCTTCCCCAGTCTCTTATCCTCCCCGCCAGCCCCTCCCTGCTTTCCCCATCCCTCCCTGCTTTCCCTGTACCCCCTGCTTCCCCCCCCCATCCCTCCCTGCTTCCTCATCCCTCCCTGCTTCCCCCCATCCCTCCCTGCTTCCCCCCATCCCTCCCTGCTTCCCCCATCCCTCCCTGCTTCCACAGTCTCTTATCCTCCCCGCCAGCCCCTCCCTGCTTTCCCCATCCCTCCCTGCTGCCCCCATCCCTCCCTGCTTCCCCAGTCTCTTATCCTCCCGCCAGCCCCTGCCTGCTTCCCCAGTCTCTTATCCTCCCCGCCAGCCCCTCCCTGCTTCCCCAGTCTCTTATCCTCCCCGCCAGCCCCTCCCTGCTTCCCAGTCTCTTATCCTCCCCGCCAGCCCCTCCCTGCTTCCCCAGTCTCTTATCCTCCCCGCCAGCCCCTCCCTGCTTCCCCAGTCTCTTATCCTCCCCGCCAGCCCCTCCCTGCTTTCCCAGTCTCTTATCCTCCCCTCCAGCCCCTCCCTGCTTCCCCAGTCTCTTATCCTCCCCGCCAGCCCCTCCCTGCTTCCCCAGTCTCTTATCCTCCAGCCCCTCCCGCCAGCCCCTCCCTGCTTCCCCAGTCTCTTATCCTCCCCGCCAGCCCCTCCCTGCTTCCCCAGTCTCTTATCCTCCCCGCCAGCCCCTCCCCGGCCGCTTCAACTGTTTGTTTTCCCAGATATCAGGAGACGTTTAAACACTCCAGTTTACTGCTCTTAAAGATGGGAAAGATTGAACATCTTGAAGGGAATTGTGGTATGTGGATGTACTGTGGGGTCGTGTTAGAGAGGGGGAGAGAAATGAAAGGAAAGAGAGAATGGGATGGGTGGTTTAAAAGCCGAAGGGCAAAGCTACAGCTGACGGCCAGAGGCCCCCTCACATTTCTCACACAAATACCTCCAGATATATAGACGCAGAGGTGACGGTATGAGACCACAGCCATCAGTAAGCCTAGATCTATGCCTGTCATGCCCAAACAATTTAGCCCAAACAACTACTTCTTTCCATACTTTATTTATTATTTATTTATTATAAATGTGTATTATTTATTTATTTTTCTCCTTTGCACCCCATTATTTCTATCTCTACTTTGCATATTCTTCCACTGCAAATCAACCATTCCACTGTTTTACTTGCTATATTGTATTTACTTCGCCACCATGGCCTTTTTTTTGCCTTTTACCTCCCTTCTCACCTCATTTGCTCACATTGTATATAGACTTGTTTATACTGTATTATTGACTGTATGTTTGTTTTACTCCATGTGTAACTCTGTGTCGTTGTATGTGTCGAACTGCTTTGCTTTATCTTGGCCAGGTCGCAATTGTAAATGAGAATTTGTTCTCAACTTGCCTACCTGGTTAAATAAAGGAGAAATACATCAATAAAATACAAATAAATAAAAATGCACACCGGTTAAGATACAGTAGTGTCAGCGTGAGGTGTATTTAAAACACATTTCTTCCCCTCAGACGTCATTGCACGTGCGATAGAACAGCAGAGTTTGTACCCAAAACATTTTTGACCACAATGCTGAATGCTGCTTTTCTTCAAACAAAGACTACAACAGATGCGCCTGTGGCGGCCAGTGATGCTGTTTCGCCGATCACGGAGCTTAGCTTCAAAGGAAAACTACACTCAAAAACTATATGTTGGTATTTGTTTCATTAGTCCATTGTTAATATGTTTTGCATGTCAGTAATCAAGTTTTCAAGATCTGTAACTTTCAGAATACTGAAATCATTTTACATCATACAGTATGAGCATCACACGTGGAAGATGTCTGTATTTTGAAACACATAGCCCTCCGAGTAAGTATTGTATTAGTAATTATACTCTTTCCTTTACCCCAGAGTAGGTGGTTTTCTCACATACACATTATACTGCTGTTCTACTGTATTACTCCAGTACTAGCCTTTACCCAGTACAATACAGTGTCGTGCGGCCTGGCCTGGCCTGGCTGTGGCTGTGATAGAGCAGCACAGAGAGACGGAAGACAGAGATGTTCCTGAGAGCATTCTCCATAAATCACTAGCAGTAATCGGGTCCTGTTTTTATAAGTAGAGGAGTAGTGCACCACTTCTCTTTCATCTCCTAATGCTTTGCCCTGACTAGACACTGCTGCTGCCAGATGGATGGTCCACCGACCTCCCCTCATCTACTACCTGGTCACTGGCCTTAATCATACATCATGCTTCTGACCACTGTGCCATTATGACTTATTCACTTTCCACTTACTCTACTGTGTGTTTGTGACCAACGTCCCTGTTTTCTGCAAGCTTGTGCAGCTTTCCTATATTTTCAAATGATTACTGCTCTTCAAAGATGGAAAATCTTGAAGGGAATGATGGTATAATTGGCTTTGTGGATGTACTGTGTGGTTGTGTTAGAGAGGGGCAGAGAAATGGAAGGAAACAGAGAGTGGGATAGGCGGTTTAAAGGGGGGGGGGGGGGGGGGCTGCTAGTGTTCTCTGTGAGAGGAGAGGGGGAACCTGGAAATGGCTCCTGGAGTGCAGCGTTTTGTCATCCGCGACCGTGACTCACTCTGAGCTGTAGGTCAAGCCATTGAGGTCACACTGACCACAGAGTTTGTGTTTTTCTTTAATTTGCAGCCTTTGGAAATATCTTTAGCAGATTTTCAGCTGTCAGGTATTCTGGAGATATAACATAAACACACTCTCTCCTCTAACCAGCCATATGTGGCCCTGCCAAGTCCTTCCATACAGTAGGTTAATGTGGCCCTGCCAAGTCCTTCCATACAGTAGGTTAATGTGGCCCTGACAAGTCCTTCCGTACAGTAGGTTAATGTGGCCCTGACAGGTCCTTCCGTACAGTAGGTTAATGTGGCCCTGCCAAGTCCTTCCATACAGTAGGTTAATGTGGCCCTGACAAGTCCTTCCGTACAGTAGGTTAATGTGGCCCTGACAAGTCCTTCCATACAGTAGGTTAATGTGGCCCTGCCAAGTCCTTCCATACAGTAGGTTAATGTGGCCCTGCCAAGTCCTTCCGTACAGTAGGTTAATGTGGCCCTGCCAAGTCCAACCGTACAGTAGGTTAATGTGGCCCTGCCAAGTCCTTCCATACAGTAGGTTAATGTGGCCCTGCCAAGTCCAACCGTACAGTAGGTTAATGTGGCCCTGCCAAGTCCTTCCATACAGTAGGTTAATGTGGCCCTGCCAAGTCCAACCGTACAGTAGGTTAATGTGGCCCTGCCAAGTCCTTCCATACAGTAGGTTAATGTGGCCCTGCCAAGTCCTTCCATACAGTAGGTTAATGTGGCCCTGCCAAGTCCAACCGTACAGTAGGTAAATGTGGCCCTGCCAAGTCCTTCCATACAGTAGGTTAATGTGGCCCTGCCAAGTCCAACCGTACAGTAGGTTAATGTGGCCCTGCCAAGTCCTTCCATACAGTAGGTTAATGTGGCCCTGCCAAGTCCAACCGTACAGTAGGTTAATGTGGCCCTGCCAAGTCTATCCTTACAGTAGGTTAATGTTGCCCTGCCAAGTCCAACCGTACAGTAGGTTAATGTGGCCCTGACAAGTCCTTCCTTACAGTAGGTTAATGTTGCCCTGCCAAGTCCTTCCGTACAGTAGGTTAATGTTGCCCTGCCAAGTCCAACCGTACAGTAGGTTAATGTGGCCCTGCCAAGTCCTTCCTTACAGTAGGTTAATGTTGCCCTGCCAAGTCCAACCGTACAGTAGGTTAATGTGGCCCTGCCAAGTCCTTCCATACAGTAGGTTAATGTGGCCCTGCCAAGTCCTTCCATACAGTAGGTTAATGTGGCCCTGCCAAGTCCAACCGTACAGTAGGTTAATGTGGCCCTGCCAAGTCCTTCCATACAGTAGGTTAATGTGGCCCTGCCAAGTCCAACCGTACAGTAGGTTAATGTGGCCCTGCCAAGTCCTTCCGTACAGTAGGTTAATGTGGCCCTGCCAAGTCCTTCCATACAGTAGGTTAATGTGGCCCTGCCAAGTCCAACCGTACAGTAGGTTAATGTGGCCCTGCCAAGTCCTTCCATACAGTAGGTTAATGTGGCCCTGCCAAGTCCAACCGTACAGTAAGTTAATGTGGCCCTGCCAAGTCCTTCCATACAGTAGGTTAATGTGGCCCTGCCAAGTCCTTCCGTACAGTAGGTTAATGTGGCCCTGCCAAGTCCTTCCATACAGTAGGTTAATGTGGCCCTGACAAGTCCTTCCGTACAGTAGGTTAATGTGGCCCTGCCAAGTCCTTCCATACAGTAGGTTAATGTGGCCCTGACAATTCCTTCCGTACAGTAGGTTAATGTGGCCCTGACAAGTCCTTCCGTACAGTAGGTTAATGTGGCCCTGACAAGTCCTTCCGTACAGTAGGTTAATGTGGCCCTGACAAGTCCTTCCGTACAGTAGGTTAATGTGGCCCCACCTTGTCTGCTCTGTCTCTTCATACAACTGTCTAACTGAACAGCTTCATGTTATTCTCCCTTCGTGTTATTCTCCTGACACACTCTGATGGTAAAACTCTCCTCTCCTCTCCTCTCCTCTCCTCTCCTCTCCTCTCCTCTCCTCTCCTCTCCTCTCCTCTCCTCTCCTCTCCTCTCCTCTCCTCTCCTCTCCTCTCCTCTCCTCTCCTCTCCTCTCCTCTCCTCTCCTCTCCTTTGCATGTGACGTCCTAGTCTTAAATAGTAGTGTTGGCTTGAGCGAGGTAACCCCTAATTTGGGGTGTGAGTATTTAGGAGAAACTGAGGCGGGCTGACCATGGTACACTCTGTAATTACGTTACCCTGTGATGTTAAAACAAGATTATGCTGCAGCTCTGCTGCTGGCTCCCCCAACGGCAATGGAAATCATAAACATAGCTAAAGAGGTTCGTTTTTTTTCTCCATTGGGTTCTGCAGTTTCTAACTTTCTCCCTATAGAACATCTCTACTCCTCCCACCTCTATCTGTCTGTTTGTCTACTCTTTGTCTTTTCCTTTGCTTGATCTGCTAAAAGGAATTCCTACAAACTAACTTAAACCATTACTCTCTAGGTGACATGGATCATCTAGGCCCTCCCACTGTCCAGCTGGCTTAATGGGGAAGTTAGGGGAGGGTTATGGAAGAGGAGAGGGGAGAAAGGAGAGGGGAGAGGATAGGGGAGAGGAGAGGGGAGAGAGGGGCTTGCAAATGGGAGGTATGTGTGGAGAGGTGCCGTGCCGTGGCGGGCCTGGTGGGTGTTCCTGGTTTCAGGGTCAGGGTTAGTCAGTGTTTGTTAGCGCTGCAGCTGAGGAGGGGGATAATTAAGGAATCATTAGGGGCCTGGTGCCTCAACTTCCTTTATGGGGCCTGCTCTAATAGGGGGAGGCAGGGGGAGGGCCTGGCACCCATGTCCTTTCCTCTCCCTGTCATGCCTCGCTCCCCCTTCTCTGCTGATTGAAAAGGAGGATTTGGGGATGATTAGGGGGTTCATTTATAGAGTTGGCCCAGCTTGGGGAGAAGGGGGAGGGGATTGGGCAAAAGGGTGACAAATCAAGTTAGTGCAAGTACCCGTCTTTCCCCCTGTATCCACAGACGTCATAGAGCAGCCCACAGTCCCTATGTATGGGTCTAGCAAGACTACACCTCCACAGACATAAGCCTAGCTCCACATAAACAAGTGTCTGTTTCCTCCAGTCTCATTGTGCTAGGGCTCAGCCCCTGGTGAATGGCTCAGCCCCTGCATGTGGTCCATCTATCCTGGTGTGCTGTAATGACACACAGCCAGCCTGTCTCTGCTCTCCTCTCCTCGGCCCAGTGAGTCAGAACTGCTCTACACCGACGCACTTAGACGTGAATCATGGAAGATGTACAGCTGAGAACAGCCAATGGGCCGTGACCAATAAGGAGAGGGAAACAGGGCTGTGTGTGTGATCATTAGCTCAACAAAAGGATGAGCATAAAGGCTGTATCAGACAGTAGAATATCTCACAACAGCAGTCACTAAATGGACTGTAGGGATGTGGTTTATATGGATTGTGGAGGTGAATGAATGTTAGATTGTCATGTGATTTCTCCCGTTGTCCTCAGTGCAGGCAGGTTGGCATGAACCATCTAGCTTCAGGCTGCTACTGGGGATTTATTGCTCTTCATTTTATTGTTGCAGCACACCGCCTTATCTAATCAGCAGTGTGTGTGTGTGTGTGTGTGTGTGTGTGTGTGTGTGTGTGTGTGTGTGTGTGTGTGTGTGTGTGTGTGTGTGTGTGTGTATGTATGTGTGTGTGGTTATGGCCTGTGGTTGTGTTGTGTGTGAGAGTGAGCAGGTTACGGTGTGATGGTGTATTTACTGATTTTGCCCCATCCCACAAGGTACTATTGACCCAGAACGTAGACATGGAGCAGGCTCCCTGGAAAGTACTGTGTGTGAGTGTGAGCATGTGTGCCCTGTGTGTGTGTGTGTGTATGTGTGTGTAAAGTGGAGAGTTGTAAATGTGTGTTTGTGTGTTGTGTGTGTGCTCTGTATTTGCTGCATTGTAGGTGACGCAGCAGTGTCTCCTCCAGTGAGGCACTTGGAGTGCTGTCAGAGAGATGAATGAGTGGCTTTATATCGACTACTGCTCTCTGCCTCTCCGCAGCCTCATCCCTCCCTCTCCTCTACTCGTCCTCTCTTCCCCCTCCAGTACCCTCTCGGTCCCTCTTTTTCTTCACTACTTCACCATCCCTTTGTCTTTCCCACACTCCCTCCCCCATGCTACCTCACATCTCCTTCAGCCCCTCCCTCTATTTCCTTTTCTGTCCTTTCCTCCCTGTCTCCATCTGTCTGTCTCTCTCCCCCTTTTCTGTCCTTTCCTCCCTGTCTCCATCTGTCTGTCTCTCTCCCCCTTTTTCTGTCCTTTCCTCCCTGTCTCCATCTGTCTGTCTCTCTCCCCCTTTTCTGTCCTTTCCTCCCTGTCTCCACCTGTCTGTCTCTCTCCCCCTTTTCTGTCCTTTCCTCCCTGTCTCCACCTGTCTGTCTCTCTCCCCCTTTTTCTGTCCTTTCCTCCCTGTCTCCATCTGTCTGTCTCTCTCCCCCTTTTCTGTCCTTTCCTCCCTGTCTCCACCTGTCTGTCTCTCTCCCCCTTTTCTTTCCTCTCTCCAGGTGGTGGAGCCTCAGAGCCTCTCTTTGCGTTATTGTGCCCCCTAGAAAGCACCAGTGCATTCCACTACTAAATGATTCTGTACTGTGTATAGCCGTGCTGTTTGAATGGGCTGATACACATATCAGCTGAGTACACACATAGAGGCTGTGTCATAGCGTCGATACGCGGGGGTCAAAGTGCTGTTGGTTAATGCCCACTCTAACAGTGTCTGTCTCTAAGCTCTGTCTGGCTTTATGTAGATTGAACTGCTCCTCGCAACTGGGAAGTGGAGTAATTTGTCTTGAATATTACACCTTGTCTATTTTCTCTCCCTAGCTGCTGCAATCAATGACAATTCAGAGGCACAGATTAGAGAACAAATAGAGAGTGTCATGGGAGACTCCCTCCTGCTGACTGGCGTTGTTGTTCTGCGCTCTATGATTATAGATGACAATCCCTGACACACACGTGGTGCTCATCAGGGTGATGGGGGGGTTGTAGGCAGGGGGATGAAACTCACTCTCTGTGGGGCTTCCACGACATGGCAGCGACTGCACCGCAGATATTTTAATCATTAGGAAAATCAAACATCCAATCATCAATCTTGGCAGAGGAATTTGCTGTCACGCGGAGGGAGGGATCAAGAAGGAAAGTGCCAACTCATCTTCCCTCGATACCAGCTGACAATAAGAGATGGAGGCCCATTGAAGACGCCAGCCGGCAGAAAGTTACTTCAGATGGGTTTGATGGAAATGAATTGTGCGTCAGCATGGCCAATTGAAACCTGCTCTCCCATGTGTTGCTTATGTTCTCAGCGTGGTTTCTACAGTCTGCCAGACTTTCTGGGCCCACATTCTTCGGGGGCGTATTATAGCATGAATGCCAGGGGCTTGTAGGGGTGCCACTTCACTGTGACCCAATGGAACAAGTCCTAAGAGGTTTCCTAATCTCCTGGCCCTACAACGCTGTGCCTAGTTGATCCTCTGCAGTGATTAGAAGGGATTCATACTGGATTCTGAGTCATACTTGTTAACTGTGTGATCACCCCTCGCTCTCCTGGTCTCTTCAGCAATATGTCAAATGTATAGGGCGGTCATGATATCCAAACCTTATGCTGATCCAACAGGTTCATTTTGAGTGGTCAGCTACAGTACAAGAACATTTAAGGGCTGTCAAAGTGAAGCAGATATCTACAGTAGAGTACAGGGTGATAGGAGACCTCCCACCCTAAAGGTGTATAGCTGATGTGGGAACACGGTTGTTTTCTCCTCCTCCCCCCTCCCCCGCCCCCTGTCCCAGTCCAGCCCTCTTCCAGGCTGACCAAAGAGCCATTTAAAGCCCTGGAACTGCATCCTCTCGCTCCAGGCCGATCGATAGTGGAGCTGTCAGCAAGACGAATGGAGGCTTTAGGAAGTCCATTTTAATGAAGGAGAAAGAGGAGAGAGGGGACGAGAGAAGTAGGGGAGGGGGAGGAGACAGGGAAAGGGAGAGAGGGGGAGACAGAGGGGGGAGGTATAATGGGAGGGAGGGAGGGGAGCATATGAGTGTGTACTGTATGTGTGTTAGTGAGTATGTGTGCAGAGATGTGTGTGTACTCGTTTTATAGTTGTCTCAGGGGAGAGGGCTAGGTTTGATTTAGTTAGTGTAAGACCTATTTCTAGCCCAGCAGTGTAAAATGGCTCCTTGGATACTCACTAACACGGAGACCCATATCACTGGACTGGAGAGAATTGATCTGACCTGCGAAACAAGACTATATCTATTAATCATGTCACCAGCACTGTTGTGATAAGGGAGATGCTGAGATGTAATGCACACTACTACTACCCTTCACCAACCAGATATAAAACATATTCCTATCTGCCAGTTTGGACTTTTCACACATTTTGTTGTGTTACAGGCTGAATTTAAAATGGATAAAACATTGAAATGTTGTGTCACTGGCCGACACACAAAACCTCAAAATGTCAACGTGGAATTATGTTTTTAGAACGGTTTACATATGAATTACAAATGAAAAGCTGAAATGTCTTGAGTAAGTATTCAACTCTTTTGTTATGGCCTAAATAAGTTCAGGAGTAAGAAATGTGCTTGACAAGTCACATAATAAGTTGTATGGACTCTATGTGTGCAATAATGGTGTTTAACATGATGTTTAAATGACTAACTCATCTCTGTACCCACACACACAATTATCTGGAAGGTCCCTCAGTCGAGCAGTGAATTTCAAGCACAGATTCAACCATAAATGCAGCAGCCAATGTTGATTTTCAAACTGTTACAGAGTCTAATGGCTGTGATAGGAGAAACCTGAGGATGGATCAACAACATTGTAGTTACTCCACAATACTAACACGAAGGACAGTGAAAAGAAGGAAGCCTGTACAGAATACAAATATTCCAAAAAATGCACCATGTTTGCATTAAGGCACTAAAGTAATACTGCAAAGAATGTGTTGTACAAAGTGTTATGTTTGGGCCAAATCCAACACAACACGTCATTGGGTACCAGTCTTCATATAACCTAAAACACAAGGCCAAATATACGCTGGTTGCTTACCAAGACGACAAGTTTTGACTTAAATCGGCTTGAAAATCTACGGCAGACTTGAAAATGGCCGTCTAGCAATGATCAACAACCAACTTGACAGAACCTGAAGAATCTTGAAAAGATTAAAGGGAAAATATTGTACAATCCAGGTGTGGAAAGTTCTTATACGACTTACCCAGAAAGACTCACAGCCGTAATCACTTCCAAATGTGATTCTGACATGTATTAACTCAGGGGGTTGAATACTTATCTAATCAAAATATATTATTGACATTACAGAGATTTTTGTGTAGATCATTGACAAAAAAAGTACAATCCAGTTCAATCCCACTTTGTAACTCAACAAAATGTGGAAAAAAATCTAAGGGTGTGAATACTTTCCGTATTTATTGTCGGTCCGTTAATACAGGCTGAAAGCTGCATGGTGATTAAGAGCGAGGGTCAGAGGTCAGGGACAGCCAAAGCAGAAAAGTAACCGTGTCCTCTGGGCACTGCTCTAGTCTTGCCCTGATTGTACTTATTGGAACAATTACTGGCCTTGATTAGTCACTGTGACTGTGTGTAAATGGTTATCGATTCTAGATGTGGCCAAAAACTGGTTCCAGCCCTGCAACAACCATGGTCCATTTTGAGACATTTGCCATAGTGATGCATACAGGCACTCAAATGGCTTTGAAATGACCAGGCTGGGCCAGTGATAAGGTTAATATGTTAGAGAAACACACAGCACAGTGGACAGAGTCCAGATAGCAGTGCTGCAGACAAAGGAGGGAGTTTCTCTTCTCACTGCTGATATGTGGGGACTTCCTCCTCTGCTCCCCCTTCTTCTCTGGAACTAGATACAATATAAGCTAATGGTCATCCCTTCCCCTTGTCTCTCTGTACATCTTCAAGGTTTTCTCCAAGCTCAATGCTCTGTTGCTCTCCTCCTCTTTCTGTTAGTATGTGATGAGTTTTCCCTCAGAGAGTTAGTGGAATTCAGAAGGTTCGGTGGACGTGAAGTGTGTGTGTGTGTGTGATAGGTCCTGTGTGGAACACACTCCTGTAGTATGAGGAAGCCGCAGGGCTACCAGAAAGAGAGGTCAGAGCAGCTCGGAGCGTTTGATGTGTGCATTATATATAGCTGCTGCACACTGAGGGACGTGGGAGACTGCATTTTTGCTGGGTGAGGAAATGGTATTTTGCAAGACTCCCTGACATAAAACAAAGAGAGGAATTGCTGTTCCACGATTTGGCTATAGCAGCCTTCACCACCCTGTACAGCTCTCACTGTATACACACCAACTCCTTCAACTCGTTTATTTTCTCTCTCTCTCTCTCTCTCTCTCTCTCTCTCTCTCTCTCTCTCCCTCTCTCTCTTTCTCCCTCTCTCTCTCTCTCTCCCTCTCTCTCTCTCTCTCTCTCTCTCTCTCTCTCTCTCTCTCCCTCTCTCTCTTTCTCCCTCTCTCTCTCTCTCTCTCTCTCTCTCTCTCTCTCTCTCTCTCTCTCTCTCTCTCTCTCTCTCTCTCTCCCTCTCTCTCTTTCTCCCTCTCTCTCTCTCTCTCCCTCTCTCTCTCTCTCTCTCTCTCTCTCTCTCTCTCTCTCTCTCCCTCTCCCTCTCTCTTTCCGTCTCTTTAGTTTTTGTCCCCAGCTACAGCTGTATCAGTATTCCCGGCTCTGTGGCACACTGGACTGGAGAGAATTGATCTGACCTGTGAAACAAGACTATATCTTATCTTATAGTATTTAAACCAACCCTCCCTTCTCTCTTGCTCTCTCTCTCTCTCTCTCTCTCTCTCTCTCTCTCTCTTGCTCTCTCTCTCTCTCTCTCTCTCTCTCTCTCTCTCTCTCTCTCTCTCTCTCTCGTGGATTATGTTTTGGTGGAATGTGCCTGTGTGGAAAATGCTAAACAAAGGAGATAAAATGGGGAGAATATACGAGGCCCCAAGTGATTGAAATGAAAGTACTGCATTTTATTAGGGGATGGGAAACCTACAGGAATGGCTTCTGCTCTGCCTCTCACACAGCAATCTGGTCACTTACAAACACACACACTATTACGAAGATCATTTACACACACGCGCACAAACACACACACACACACCACAAGTGCACATACACACTCATTGATCGGGGATTCCTTGGATTGCTGTTTTGTGCTTGTAGCAGTAATGTCCACCGTACTGATGATGCCACTGATATGGCTCTCTTATCATAAATCATAGTCATCATGACAGTGAGATGCATGTGTGTTTGTGTGTGTGTTTGTGTGTGTTTGTACTTAGCGAGAAGCTTTTGTTTATAGACCGCCACATGTTTACAATATAAGACTACAGTACTTACTATAGAATTCTATAGTACATTTTATTGTTTTATTTTACCTTTATTTATCTAGGCAAGCCAGTTAAGAACAAATTCTTATTTACAATGATGGCCAAACCCGGATGACACTGGGCCAATTGTGTTCCGCCCTATGGGACTCCCAGTCACGACCGGTTGTGATACAGCCTGGAATTGAACTGTAGTGTGTCTGTAGTAACGCTTCTAGCACTGAGATGCAGTGCCTTAGACCGCTGCGCCACTCAGGAGTAAATTGTGGTATGCTGTAAAATACTATACTACACACTGTAGTAACCCTCGATCATGTATTACTTACTGTTGTAGTATACTGTAGAATACTATAGTAAATACTACAGTATTAGACTGAAAAAAACACTGTAGTAAATACCACAGTGATGTCCTCAAAAACACTACACTTTTTTGAACTGAAGTAAATACTACAGTATCGAATTTGCATATACCCTTCCCATTCCCCTCTCCCATATCCCAATTTGTGCCACCCATAAGTGAGAAACCTACATACCAAGTATAGACCATATTGTGTAGAAAAGGGCAGAAGCTCTGAACTCTCCATACAGACTCCAGTCTTACAGTACCTACCTACAGGTTATGGAAAAATAGTAGTAAAGTAGTATTTGTCCAGTAGGTTTCCTCAAGGAGAAAGCCTCCACTTCTATGTCAAAGATAATAAAACAAAAACACCATAGTATATAAGGTAGTTTTCTTTCGCTACAGTGTTTATGCTGTAGTTAACTGTACACTGAGTATACCAAACATTAGGAATACCTTCTTCATTTTTTGTTTCACTCCTTCCCCACCAACATTTTGCCCTCAGAACAGCCTCAAACCCAGCAGTATTGCAGTTCTTGACACAAATCAGTGCGCCTGGCACCTACTACCATACCCTGTTCAAAGACACTTAAATATTTTGTCTTGCCCAATCCATGTCTCAATTGTCTCAAGGCTTAGAAATCCTTCTTTAGTCCATACGAACCTATTGACACGCCTAAGTAACATAATACAAAAATCCCCATCAAAATGTGTCAGTTGAACCTAGAGATATTGCATGTTCTGCGTCTCAATCCACAGCATCCGCTACGTCGGCCTTCCCCATCTGCGGTGGAAGTGTTTGTCAGACCTCCCAAAAAACAGTTTGTCCTATAAACTATTATGAGCCCTATATGGTATGGGTATAGTCTCTCACAAACACGATTATTATAATTTTTGTATTTATTTAACCTTTATTTAACTAGGCAAGTCAGTTAAGAATAAATTCTTATGTTCAATGATGGCCTACTGGGGAACAGTGGGTTACCTGCCTTGTTCAGGGACAGAACGACAGATTTTTATCTTGTCAGCTTGGGGATTCGATGTCGCAACCTTTCGGTTACTGACCCAACACTCTAACCACTAGGCTACCTGCTGCCTAGAGAACGATAGAGTTCTCCGTTTTGCTCTACTAACCCCACAAGTGACACAGGACTCGTCTGAAGTTGGTATCGCTGATGTGCCAACTTGTGTCTGTAGCGTCCGTTTGAGCCACACACTGATATGACCCCACTATGGAAAGGTGGGGTCAAGAACACAATGGTCAAGAACACAATGGTCTTCCCCGTTTTCTCTACGGGACTCGTCTGAAGGATTTAACATGTGACATAAATAAAGGATGTGTGTGTGATTCCTCCATGGATATGTGCATGGGCACGTCTGTGACTTCATTGTCTTTCAGAGAGGCTTAGTGTGATTAGGTTGTGTGATCCTCTGAAGAGTTAATGATGAGAAAAACACTGGCTCCACAGAGGCCAATCTCATCAGCCTCTCTCCCTCTCTCCATTTCCTGATGGCACTCTGGGGCTTACAGCAGGGTGTGTGTATGCGTGAGTGTGCTCACTTGCGTGCATGCATGTGTGGCAAAATCATATGCATAATATCGCAGTGAATATGCATATCACTGAATATGCATGCAGTCTGTCTGAATGGATGAGCCTTCAGGGGGGTTATGTACTCTACATACACACCACCCCTCATACAGCTTCATTAGGATTTCATTTCATTTCATTATTCCAGTAGCAGAGTAGAATCCCGAGCATGAGGCCTCTCCCCCTGGCTCCCGTAGCTCCTCCCCCTGGTCCCCCTAAGTCCTCCCCCTGGCTCCCGTAGCTCCTCCCCCTAGGTCCTCCCCCTGATACCCCTAGGTCCTCCCCCTGATCCCCCTAGGTCCTCCCCCTGGTGAGAGGAGGAGAGAGACAGAGAGGAGGAGAGAGGCAGAGAGACAGAGAGGCTGAGAGGAGGGGAGACAGAGAGGAGGATGAGAGGAGGAGAGAGGCAGAGAGACAGAGAGGAGGCTGAGAGGAGGAGAGAGGCAGAGAGACAGAGAGGCTGAGAGGAGGAGAGACAGAGAGGAGGCTGAGAGGAGGAGAGAGGCAGAGAGACAGAGGAGGCTGAGAGGAGGAGAGAGGCAGAGAGACAGAGAGGCTGAGAGGAGGAGAGACAGAGAGGAGGGGAGAGGCAGAGAGACAGAGAGGAGGCTGAGCGGAGGCTGAGAGGAGGAGAGACAGAGAGGAGGCTGAGAGGAGGAGAGAGGTAGAGAGACAGAGAGGAGGCCAACGGCTGCTCCCCCAGCGCCCCAGCAGAGTGACAGACAGGCCTAATGACACTGCCGGGGGTTCAGCACGTCTCCAACTCATTTTCACAAGTGATTGAAGTTCTCACTGGGTAGCTTTTCATCAGCGCTCAGCAGACAAAAGATGGCTTTTTCTGTGTCATCTTTATATGCGTGTGTGTGTGTGTGCGCGTGTGTGTGTTGAAAGGAGTTATGCGAGTGAAACCATTTCCTGGTTATTATCTCTGCAGTGTTGGAGTGTCTGGAGAGGAAGAACGTAAGTAGGTGTATATTTCACCAGCATGTGCAGGTTGTGAAGCTGCTGTACAACAGGTGGGTTGTGGTTACATGTATGTAATGCAGTATTTCTCTGTAAACACCACAAAACACAAATAGTAGTCCACTGATCCCTGTTTCTGTTTCTGTGCAGTTCTACTGTACTTAGCCTCTTCTACCAGCTCACTGAGAGCAACTCTGTTCAAATATTTTCAAACAAAAGAAGGATCCCATCCCAGCATAGTGCTACCATGGGATTGGGCTCTAGTTCCAGTCCACCTCAGCCTGGTGCTGGACCAGCCAGATGTGGTATGACTCATGTACTAGATGTTGGTGTTGGCTCGGCTGCACTGCTAGTCCTCCTCCTTCCCTCCGCCCACCTCTGCCTCTCTCCCATCCTTTCTCTGTCAACCTCTCCCTCTCTCCCACCCTTTCTCTGTCCTCCTCTCCCTCTCTCCCACCCTTTCTCTGTCCTCCTCTCCCTCTCTACCACCCTTTCTCTGTCCTCCTCTCCCTCTCTCCCACCCTTTCTCTGTCCTCCTCTCCCTCTCTACCACCCTTTCTCTGTCCTCCTCTCCCTCTCTACCACCCTTTCTCTGTCCTCCTCTCCCTCTCTCCCACCCTTTCTCTGTCCTCCTCTCCCTCTCTCCCACCTTTTCTCCATCCTCCTCTCCCTCTCTCCCACCTTTTCTCTCCCTCTCTCCCACCCTTTCTCTGTCCTCCTCTCCCTCTCTCCCACCCTCTCTCCATCCTCCTCTCCTTCTCTCTCCTTCTCTTTGTTCCTCTCCAACCATCCTCTCGTCTAGGGTTGTGACTGTCATGTTATGACTCTTCCAGTTAGTCTTGTCACTCCTTGGGCATGGTTCTGATTTCTACTCTGCTCACACTCGAACATCAAGAAGCCAATCTGACACACAAACATCCATATAGTCACCAAAACAGGAGTGGTGTTTTCTCCATCATATTCATCCTGGAATGAGTGAAGTACATTAAAACAGGGCTTTAGGTCTCTCATCGTTGAAACACACAGACACTTCCAGTGCAGTGGTGAAAAAACTCAACTCGAGGGTTTCCTAATCCCAACGCTCCCCCTACTCCTCCTCCCAGACAGCAGACCCTTCACTAAGCAGAGCTGAACTGAGAGTAGAGAGGGAGAGGTAAGCACAGCCAAGTGTTCCTCCTACACTGGCAAATCCCTCTGCTTACATTGCGTGACTTGAACACAACAAGCATTCCAGAAAAATCAGGCCTTTAAATTCCAACACCGTCCCTGCAGAGTGTTTGGTAAACATGTCGCCCCTCTCTTTCTCTCCGCCCTTTCGGTCTCCCTCTCTCTCTCCAAACCCTTTCTGTCACTCTTTCTCTTCCCTTCTTTCTCTCTCTCTCTCTCTCTCTCTCTCTCTCTCTCTCTCTCTCTCTGTGTCTCTCTCTCTCTCTTTCTGTCTCTCTCTCTCTCTGTCTCTCTCTGTCTCTCTCTCTCTCTCTCTCTCTCTCTCTCGCTCTGTCTCTGTCTCTCTCTCTCGCTATGTCTCTCTCTCTCTGTCTGTCTGTCTGTCTATCTCTCTCTCTCTGTCTCTCTCTGTCTCTCTCTCTCTCTCTCTGTCTCTCTCTCTCTCTCTCTGTGAGTGTCTATGGAGACACTGGGGTGTTTAGGAGCCTATAGCAGTTCTAACTCACAGTGTTGCTCTCGTCCTCGGGTGGTTGCCCAAGTTGCCCAACTAAATCTGTGTCTGAAGGGCTGTAAGGGCAATCAATCCCCCACCCCTTAGGACATGCTGTGGCTCTCTCTGCCAGGGCCCAGGGTCGGGGACCGCAAGGTAGAAATACAATCAGGCCCCCCCGCTAGCAGCCGTTTACCCTCCCTGTCAATCAGGGTGGTGCACTCTCACAGCTGGAGCCCGCTGCTCGTAAGCGCCCTGTCTGCTTAAGAGCACCGTTTATCCCCCCACCCTGCCCCCACCCCACAACCTGCTGCCTGCCTCCCCGTCCCCACAGATAGATCTCTCCTCTGCCATTATTGTCGGCTCTCTTTCATCTTCTGTGTCTTTCCCCTTTTCCTGTCCTCCGTGATGAATGAAAGACACCGATGTCACTCCAGTTGCAACGCCCCAGGAACATTTGGCAGCAAAAAGCAAATTAAACGGTTTCTGTGTTTCATCTCTCCCCCCACCCAGCCCTTCCTATTTCCTCACTAATCTGGACCCCCCAGTCAGGAGGGAGATGTGTGGTGCATGTGTCTACATGGAATGGAATGTTGCTGGGACTCCTTCTGAGATTGTTCCCCTAGCCTATAGCTGACTACTGGGGAAGCTTACCACACCATGCTCCCCTCGCGCACATCTTGCTCAGCTCTTAAATCTGCCTCCTGTGAGCAGCTGGTGGTGTTTCTGTTCCTTGGAAGCTGTCTGATAGTACAGCCCAGTGCTGAGATCCTCTTTCCTCCTTGATCTGTGTGACCAGTGGCGTCGGCTGAGCCCCTGCAGCACCGAAGGTATTGGGTTAACCTGGTGTGGCTGAGAGGCTGAGGTCATTGAACAGGCAGGTGGTGTGGTGTTGAAGATGTCCATGTAGCTTCCTGTCCCCTACTCCCACTGAGGCAGACAGTGTGCTGTCTGATGGGGTTGCTACTGTACTGTGCTGCAGGGCTCTGGGCTCTGGGCTGTCTCTACAGCCTCAGCCTGCCTGACAACCAGGCCTCGCCAGGCCCGTAATTACATTTGGGGAATAAAGGCACAGAGGGAGAGGGGATTTAAACGGCTCGTCTGTCTGTCTGTCTGTCTGCTGAAACCAGCCACAGCCATCTCTCTCTCTCTCTCTCTCTCTCTCTCTCTCTCTCTCTCTCTCTCTCTCCACTTCATGTCATTGGGGATTTATTTACCCCACACTTCAGAGAGAGCACGGACAGAGTCAGTGTCAGACATGTTGGAGTTTGATTTTGACTTCTAGCCGAGGTTTATCAGAGAGGGTTCTGACTGAGGATGCTGTGTGATGGGTGCTGTGCTCAGAGACTCGATGTGAGGCGCTAAGGATAACGAGTAGGACTGGTAAGCAGAAGTGCCATGTTAACTCTGAGACGGACACATCTGGATATGAACAATAGTCGTTTTTACAAGGGCCTTGTATCTTAGAGGTGGAAAGGGAATTTGCCGCTTGTACCCTTACCTGTCACCAATCTATTTCCTTAACCATCAGAGACCCCATACCTCAGCCCCCCTCCACGCCCAGCTCTCTGCGGCTGATTGAGCTGGGACCAAGTGAGTCCGAGGAGGAAAGAGGCCCCAGCGCATTTAAACCTCCCTTCAGCCACGCACTCTGTTTCCTTAGGCCAAGATAAAGTGCTTTTTTAGATATCACAGAGGAGAGGAAGAAGAAGACCGGACAGGAGAAGACGAGAGATGGATTTGGTTGCGTTTACTGTAAACAACCTTTCCCTCTCTCCTCATCATTTATCCAGAGCTGCACCATCTCTCATGTCCCTCCTCTCTCCCTCCTTCTCTTGCTCTCTCCCCCTCTCTCTCTCCCTCCTTCTCTTGCTCTCTCCCCCCTCTCTCTCAATTCAATTCAAAGGGCTTTATTGGCATGGGAAACATATGATTACATTGCCAAAGCAAATAAAATAGATAATAAACAAAAGTGAAATAAACAATAAAAAATGAACAGTGAACATTACACTCACAAAGTTCCAAATGAATAGAGGCATTTAAAATGTCATATTATGTATATATACAGTGCTGTAACTATGTGCAAATAATTAAAGTACAAAAGGGAAAATAAATTAACATAAATATGGGTTGTATTTACAATGGTGTTTGTTCTTCACTGGTTGCCCTCTCTCTCTCTCTCTCTCTCTCTCTCTCTCTCTCTCTC
Source organism: Oncorhynchus nerka (assembly GCF_034236695.1). Classification (NCBI taxonomy): domain Eukaryota; kingdom Metazoa; phylum Chordata; class Actinopteri; order Salmoniformes; family Salmonidae; genus Oncorhynchus; species Oncorhynchus nerka. The sequence goes on along the minus strand of NC_088422.1, from coordinate 32,767,824 downwards.
TCTCTCTCTCTCTCTCTCTCTCTCTCTGTCTCAATTTCAATTTCAGGGGCTCAATTGACATGGGAAGCGTATGTTTACATTACTAAAGCAAGTGAAATAGATAATACAAAAATGAACAGTAAACATTACACTCACACATCATTTCCAAAAGAATAAAGACATTTCATATTATGTCTGTATACAGTGTTGTAACAATGTGCAAATAGTCTCCCCCCCTTTCCCTCCCTCTTGGCCCCCCCCCTCTCTCCGCCCTCTCTCTCTCTCTGTCTACCTGGCTCCAGACACACTAGCTCTCCCTCTTGCCCCCCTCTCTCTCCGCCCTCCCTCTCTCTCTCTCTGTCTACCTGGCTCCAGACACACTAGCTCTCCCTCGACCTCACCCCTCAAGTCACCATGGGAAAACTCAGTTAAAACAAATGAATCTAAGGGAGTGGTGCCTCTCACAATTTCACTGAGATCTGATTGGGTCTGAGTGTCTGTCTAAACCTATTAAACTTGAAGAGTTTGTTATTGTGGATGGATTTCAGAGAGCTGCATTAAAGCTCTCACTCATGTATCTCAGAGACTGGGGCAGAATAAGAGCCGTATGAATGTACCTGTGGGTCGTCAGTCTTCATTCCTATCACTGTCTGTCTGTCTGTCTGTCTGTCTGTCTGTCTGTCTGTCTGTCTGTCTGTCTGTCTGTCTGTCTGTCTGTCTGTCTGTCTGTCTGTCTGTCTGTGTCCTGTCTGTCTGTGTCTGTGTCCTGTCTGTCTGTCTGTGTCCTGTCTGTCTGTCTGTCTGTGTCCTGTCTGTCTGTCTGTCTGTCAGCAGTCGGCACTAGGCAGCACTAGGCTACGACATGTTGATCAGGGCCTTCACATCTGACCTACATGTATGCCTCGCTCATCTCCCCCTTTGTCTCTATTTCTCTCCTCTCTATCTCGTTCTCTGTTTCTTTCAAACTCTCTAATTGTCATTCTCTCTGGAGTCTGTACCCTTTTTAGTAATGGAAGTGTATTCTGTAGTGGTGTATGTTAGCCTTGCTTTGTCCTACTGTATTGGGTGACAGGTAATGCTTTCCAGACCTAGTGCGATCGCCGTGGTTTCTGTAATGCCCTTGAGTAACCCTGTAGTGTGACGTCCTTGGACTGGTTTCCTGGATGCTTTTAGATGCAGGCTGAGGCCCTGGGTGCTAAATATAGTTCCTTGTTCTGTCTTCAGACCCGGCACGCAGCCATAGCAACTGCTAATTAGCTTTTAATGGATGGATGTGGTAAATTCTGCTTTATATCAACTGTTTCTTACCTTCCCTTATAGGTGCCGTCATGTGTTGTATAGTCCTCTTTCCACGACTCACCGGGAATCCTGAGTGAACCGAACCCCTCTCTCTCTCACTTTTTCATGAAATGTCTCTAGCCCACATGGTCGGTCGGGGGCTGGTAGGAGGGTTTGGATAAGCGTAGCCTTTGCTGACCACATTTATCCATGTCACCCCTGCCGTTCAAGTTAAACCGCATCAGTGTTAAAGCGAGGAGTCAGCTGATGTACACATCACAACACAATATCGTATCTGTCCGAACTACATTTGGTAGATAGATGCTTAGTTAAAAGGCCTTAAATGTTTACCGTAGAAACTGTGTTACTGAATAAAATAACAGTGTAATTGACCAAGTACGACCCCTGTTCACCAGAAATGATTGTATTGAATGGTTATCTTTCCTTCTGTGCTGGATTTCAAATAGAATTCAAAGTGCCCAGCCACGTCCATGACAACGTCAGCTGTCTTCACTGATCTACAGACATTACCCAGCTATCCCATTACACCATGGACATTATCATTCACCAGAAGAACAAACAGCTGGGCAGCAGCTGAGCTTTTCTCTGCGAGCTAGCTAGGAGGTATCTAGCATGCTCTCAATTCGGGCCACTTATCTTCCCCCGATGTTCCTGTTCAACCAGAGGTTACAGTCATACAGGGCTTCCGCTTGCAGTTGAACAATGTTGCCATCCTGCCCTGAGAGGACTGAGATAGAGGAGGGGAGGTAGGGGGAATATGGGAGTTGCTTCTCTTCTACCCTGCTACCCTCTCCCATCCTCTCCCATCCTCTCTCATCCTCTCCCATCCTCTCCCACCCTCTCTCATCCTCTCCCACCCTCTCCCATCCTCTCCCACCCTCTCTCATCCTCTCTCATCCTCTCCCATCCTCTCCCACCCTCTCCCATCCTCTCTCATCCTCTCCCATCCTCTCCCATCCTCTCCCATCCTCTCCCACCCTCTCCCACCCTCTCCCATCCTCTCTCATCCTCTCCCATCCTCTCCCACCCTCTCCCATTCTCTCATCCTCTCCCACCCTCTCCCACCCTCTTCCATCCTCTCTCATCCTCTCCCACCCTCTCTCATCCTCTCCTACCCTCCCACCCTCTCTCATCCTCTCCCATCCTCTCCCACCCTCTCTCATCCTCTCCCACCCTCTCCCATCCTCTCCCACCCTCTCCATCCTCTCCCACCCTCTCCCATCCTCTCTCATCCTCTCCCACCCTCTCTCATCCTCTCCTACCCTCCCACCCTCTCTCATCCTCTCTCATCCTCTCCCATCCTCTCCCACCCTCTCTCATCCTCTCCCACCCTCTCCCATCCTCTCCCATCCTCTCCCACCCTCTCCTACCCTCTCCCACCCTCTCTCATCCTCTCTCATCCTCTCCCACCCTCTCCTATCCTCTCCCACCCTCTCTCATCCTCTCTCATCCTCTCCCACCCTCTCCTATCCTCTCCCACCCTCTCCCATCCTCTCCCACACTTTCCCATCCTCTCCTATCCTCTCCCACCCTCTCTCATCCTCTCCCACCGTCTCCCACCTCTCCCATCCTCTCCTACCCTCTCCCACCCTCTCTCATCCTCTCTCATCCTCTCCCATCCTCTCCCACCCTCTCTCATCCTCTCCCACCCTCTCCCATCCTCTCTCACCCTTTCCATCCTCTCCCACCCTCTCCCATCCTCTCTCATCCTCTCTCATCCTCTCCCATCCTCTCATCCTCTCCCACCCTCTCCCATCCTCTCTCATCCTCTCTCATCCTCTCCCATCCTCTCTCATCCTCTTCATCCTCTCCCATCCTCTCCCACCCTCTCCATCCTCTCCCACCCTCTCCCACCCTCTCTCATCCTCTGTCATCCTCTCCCACCCTCTCCCATACTCTCTCATCCTCTCCCACCCTCTCCTATTCTCTCCCATCCTCTCTCATCCGCTCTCATCCTCTCCCATCCTCTTCCATCCTCTCCCACCCTCTCCCATCCTCTCTCATCCTCTCCCATCCTCTTCCATCCTCTCCCACCCTCTCCCATCCTCTCTCATCCTCTCTCATCCTCTCCCATCCTCTCTCATCCTCTTCATCCTCTCCCATCCTCTCCCACCCTCTCCATCCTCTCCCACCCTCTCCCACCCTCTCTCATCCTATGTCATCCTCTCCCACCCTCTCCCATACTCTCCATCCTCTCCCACCCTCTCCTATTCTCTTCCACCCTCTCCATCCTCTCCCATCCTCTCCCATTCCTCTCTCATCCTCTCTCATCCTCTCCTACACTCTCCCACCCTCTCTGATCCTCTCCCATCCTCTCCCACCCTCTCTCATCCTCTCCCACCTCTCCCATCCTCTCCCACCCTCTCCATCCTCTCCCACCCTCTCCCATCCTCTCTCATCCTCTCTCATCCTCTTCCATCCTCTCCCACCCTCTGCCATCCTCTCTCATCCTCTCTTATCCTCTCCCATCCTCTCCCACCTTCTCCTATCCTCTCTCATCCTCTCCCATCCTCTCCCACCGTCTCTCACCCTCTCCCATCCTCTCATCCTCTCCCATCCTCTCTCATCCTCTCTCATCCTCTCCCACCCTCTCCCATCCTCTCTCATCCTCTCCCATCCTCTCTCATCCTCTTCATCCTCTCCCATCCTCTCCCACCCTCTCCATTCTCTCCCACCCTCTCTCATCCTCTCTCATCCTCTCCCACCCTCTCCCACCCTCTCTCATCCTCTCCCACCCTCTCTCATCCTCTCCCACCCTCTCCCACCCTCTCTCATCCTCTCCTACCCTCTCTCATCCTCTCTCATCCTCTCCCATCCTCTCCCACCCTCTCTCATCCTCTCCCACCCTCTCCCATACTCTCCCATCCTCTCTCATCCTCTCCCACCCTCTCCCATACTCTCCCATCCTCTCCCACCCTCTCCATCCTCTCCCACCCTCTCCCATCCTCTCTCATCCTCTCCCATCCTCTCCCATCCTCATCCCACCCTCTCCCTTCCTCTCTCATCCTCTCTCATCCTCTCCCATCCTCTCCCACCCTCTACATCCTCTCCCACCCTCTCCCATCCTCTCTCATCCTCTCCCATCCTCTCCCACCCTCTCCCACCCTCTTCCATCCTCTCTCATCCTCTCCCACCCTCTCTCATCCTCTCCCACCCTCTCTCATCCTCTCCTACCCTCCCACCCTCTCTCATCCTCTCTCATCCTCTCCCATCCTCTCCCACCCTCTCTCATCCTCTCCCACCCTCTCCCATCCTCTCCCATCCTCTCCCACCCTCTCCATCCTCTCCCACCCTCTCCCATCCTCTCTCATCCTCTCTCATCCTCTCCCATCCTCTCCCACCCTCTCCCATCCTCTCACATCCTCTCCCATCCTCTCTCATCCTCTCCCATCCTCTCCCATCCTCTCCCACCCTCTCCATCCTCTCCCACCCTCTCCCACCCTCTCCCACCCTCTCTCATCCTATGTCATCCTCTCCCACCCTCTCCCATACTCTCCATCCTCTCCCACCCTCTCCTATTCTCTTCCACCCTCTCCATCCTCTCCCATCCTCTCCCATTCCTCTCTCATCCTCTCTCATCCTCTCCTACACTCTCCCACCCTCTCTGATCCTCTCCCATCCTCTCCCACCCTCTCTCATCCTCTCCCACCCTCTCCCATCCTCTCCCACCCTCTCCATCCTCTCCCACCCTCTCCCATCCTCTCTCATCCTCTCTCATCCTCTTCCATCCTCTCCCACCCTCTGCCATCCTCTCTCATCCTCTCTTATCCTCTCCCATCCTCTCCCACCTTCTCCTATCCTCTCTCATCCTCTCCCATCCTCTCCCACCGTCTCTCACCCTCTCCCATCCTCTCATCCTCTCCCATCCTCTCTCATCCTCTCTCATCCTCTCCCACCCTCTCCCATCCTCTCTCATCCTCTCCCATCCTCTCTCATCCTCTTCATCCTCTCCCATCCTCTCCCACCCTCTCCATTCTCTCCCACCCTCTCTCATCCTCTCTCATCCTCTCCCACCCTCTCCCACCCTCTCTCATCCTCTCCCACCCTCTCTCATCCTCTCCCACCCTCTCCCACCCTCTCTCATCCTCTCCTACCCTCTCTCATCCTCTCTCATCCTCTCCCATCCTCTCCCACCCTCTCTCATCCTCTCCCACCCTCTCCCATACTCTCCCATCCTCTCTCATCCTCTCCCACCCTCTCCCATACTCTCCCATCCTCTCCCCACCCTCTCCATCCTCTCCCACCCTCTCCCAT